>NC_022022.1:21187479-21190193 GCF_000317375.1 Microtus ochrogaster | reverse complement strand
TTTTAATCACTGCCTGACCCATTAGTTTCAGCCTCTTATTGGCTAGCTCTTACATATTGATCTAACCCATTTCTATTAATCTGTGTAGCGCACAAGCTGGCTTACCAGGAATGATCTTAACCTGCATCTGTCTGCAGTGGGACAATCATGGCGACTCACTGACTCAACTTCTTTCTCCCAGCATCCTGTTCTGTTTTCTCCGCCTACCTAAGGGCTGGCCTATGAAATGGGCCTAGGCAGTTTCTTTATTAATAAGAAATCATTCCCACATCAAACATAATTTAACAATGTTAGTTATGAGATAAAGCAAGATAGATTTTGACCTTTTATCTAGTATAAAGGATACCCAAATTTCAAAATAATTTAAATATGTCATACACAGTTCAGATTTTGAATATTTACATAAAATTGTGATGTATTTTATACTTGTGTACTGAGTTTTCTCACTGCTGTTTCTATATGTATACACACATACAGAAACACAGTGTCTGTTCATGGTACCTTGCAGCTTCATTTGTAATGAGTGTGAACTTTATCTCCTTGGACAACAAATAGAGCTGAGATCAGCATACTAGTTTGCTGTTTGAACAGTTCTAGTTTTCTGAGTATCCTTTCTTTTCAGACATACTGTAACTATGGTTCCAGTCAAAGACACTTGCATTTTGTAGCTATTTTCACTTAAATGCATTGAACAAATGCGTATAACCTAACTGTGTATTCCAAAGTAGATCTAAAAGTCATTGTTTCATAACCCAGGTGGGGAAAATTGCCAAGCCCACAGGCATTCTCATGCCAGGCATTATCTTGGACAATATTTAGAGATCTAAAATATATATTAATGAGTTATTTTATAGACTATCTCTCTTGGAATTGGACTGATATTTTCCATGGTGTTCTAGTGTTAGGAGATTGAAGGGGTAAACACCAGAGACATAAATTGCTATTTCTATCATATCTCATCAATAATACACATGCTCAAAATAACAACATTACTGAAGCTAATCTTGGCTGAGCTGGCCTTCACTATGTTTGGCCAATATTTATTTTGTTTTGTTTTTTTTTTTCTAATTGATGCTTCTCCTTTTCACAGTATGTCATTAGGCAGAAGCACCTTGCTGCAGCCATTGTGGGGAAGGTGATAGGTTATGCTCAGGGGCAGAGCATTCAGAAATAAGTAGGAATTCTTTAGTACCAGAGGGTGGTCTCCTATTTATCATTTCTTTGTTTAATAATGATTAGTTATATTACAATGGCTACTTACCTATTTATCCTAAATTTTGAGCTATAATAGAATACAATTTGATTAACTTGTTTATGTTATGTCAGCTTCTGAGAGCATACTCAACTGCCTCTTGTGTCCCTTTGATAGAACCTGACCACAGAGGGGATGTTTGTGAGTATTTTCTTTCTGACAAAAGGTGTACCAGAATGACCTTATAAATTTGGTGCTCTGGAACCTATAACTTCTCCAAAGATCCTTGAATCCTCTGTTGGAGAATGTCTGAAAGTAACGGATGAGTATGCAGCCATTGTTTCTTGGTGTTCTGGGAAAACACAAGTGAACGCTTAGGTGTATAATTATGAGTAAGTACCACATTAGGGATGCCTCTGAATTAGTGGCTTCAGGTGTAATATCACACCATCCCTACTTGATGGGCTTGAACAAGAAGAAATGTTTTCTCCCACAGTGGTAAAGGCTAGAAGTAGGGGGGAAATATGAAAGAACCAACATGGCCATGCACAGTCAGCAAGAGGATGTTGGAGGGAGGGAGTCACTTCTTCTTCTGGGCCGCCCAGCTAGCTTACACCAGAAATAATCACACAGAAACTGTGTTAATTAAAGTACTGCTTGGCCCGTTAGCTCTAATTTCTTATTGGTTAATTCATACATCTTAGTTTAACTCATTTCTATTAATCTGTGTTTCACCACGATGTCATGACCTACCAGCAAAGTTCCAGCATGTCTATCTCTGGCACATCCATGGCATCACTGACTCCTCCCTTCCTTCTCCCAGCATTCAGTTTCATCTTCCCAGCCTACCTAAATTCTGCCCTATCAACAGGCCGCGGCAGTTTCTTTATTCATTAATGGCAATCACAGCATACAGAAGAGACTCCCAAATCAAGGAAAGACTTTTCTTGGCTATTTCCTGGTTTGGGTGATTTGTTAGCAATATTGGGCCTCAATTTTTATTTCAGGTGTCATCTTCTGGTGACACCAGGTACACAGGTTCACACACTTGTGTGTGTGTGTGTGTGTGTGTGTGTGTGTGTGTGTGTGTGTGTCTTCTCTTCATCTCTCTGGATCTTTTGTCTGCTCTCACATGTTACGACTCTGATGGTTTAAATGAGAACATCCTCCATTAGGCTCTCAAATTTGAGCAGTTGGTCTCTGAAGGGAGGTGCTGGATAGGGAGGCTGTGGAACTTTCAAGGGCTACAGTGTTTCTGAAGGAAGCACACCACTTTAAGTGCTTGAAGTATGTACTTCAAGTTCTTATAGCTTTAGCTTATAGCTTTTCCCTACTACCAGTTCATCTTCTTTGGTTCAAGAGGTGACCTCTCAAGTTCTTACTTTGATCACCTCTTGGTCTCTCCTTACACTCCACACCTGTTCTTTCAAGGCTAGTATTTTATTTCTTCTTTTGTTTTAATTTCCTTCCTTCCTTCCTCCCTCCCTCCCTCCCTCCCTCCCTCCCTCCGTCCCTCCCTCCC
>NC_022022.1:21183752-21187379 GCF_000317375.1 Microtus ochrogaster | reverse complement strand
CTCTCTCTCTCTCTTTCTTTCTTTCTTTCTTTCTTTCTTTCTTTCTTTCTTTCTTTCTTTCTTTCGATAGGTGCCTTGTCATATAAGTGACTATGTAGCATAGGCTTCAAATTCAGCACTTTTCTGCTTCTCTCTCTCCATAAGTGACTATGTAGCATAGGCTGCCTTCAAATTCAGGACTTTTCTGCTTCTCTCTCTCCTGAGTAATAGAATAACAGTCATGGCGTACAATGCCTATCTTATTGTGATATTTGACCATTAAAACATTTTAAATAACTATCCATATTGTTTTGATAAGAATTTAAATGGGGTAGCTACAGACATGACCAGGCAGTTAAAAGCAGGTACTACTCTTGAAGAGGAATCAGTTTGGTCAACAGCACCTATAACTGGCGGCTCAAGTCACCTGTAATTTCTGCTCTGTAGTAACTGATGTCTCTGGCTTCTGGTTGCACCTACAAAAAATGTGGTACAAAATTACACACACACACATGCATACACGCACACACACAATTAAAATAATAAATCTTTTAAGAAATTATTCTTTATTTTTGAGATTATGATTACATCATTTTCTCTTTTTTTTTCCAAACTGTCCTATATACTCCTTTCAAATCTATGTTCTTTTTTTTTTTTTTTTTTGTTTTTGTTTTTCAAGGCAGGGTTTTTCTGTAGCTTTGGAGCCTGTCCTGAAACTAGCTCTTGTAGACCAGGTTGGTCTTGAACTCACAGAAAGACACTTGCTTCTGTGTCCTAAGTGCTGGGATTAAAGGCATGTGAAACCACCGCCCAGCACTATGATCTTTTTTAAACTAACTTTTGATTTTTTGATGTGTGTGTGGTTTATATATCTAAATACATAAATATATTCTAATCAGTCTAAATTTGTGTGTACAAATTTAAAGCAGATGATTTAATATTGAATATTAAATTGGTATACTCTTCCTTGAGGAAGAATATTTCTCCCCTTCTCAGCATCACTTGGTTGTTTATGGTATTTGTGTGGGGTTGGGCCTCGTGGGTCTCCCTCCTGCTGTCCACCTGAAAATATCTATTGCTCTTTTACATATTCCCCTCATGTTTAGGCAGTCATATTGGTTAGCATTTCTGAGTGTGGCTTTTGACATTCCTGGAAAACACAATCTCACAGCAGCTGTGCTATTTTTCTGGTTCTTACAGACTTACAATTTGTAAATTCTTTTTAAGAAGAACATTAATACACTGACAAGGCTATGTCAGATGACTTAGCTGGGAAATATGGGAGACTGAGAAAGACAAACAGAAGATAGTAGGAAAACTGACTTCAGATGGCTGCTGCGTGCGTAGAGGGAAACATTGCAGCCCCTGGAATATTCAGCATGTTTATTATGCAGAGAAAAAGAAGACAGTAGAGATCTAATATTCCAGTAGGGAATTTCAGCAGTTGGGGGAGCTCTTGTTTATTCAGTCTCTGGAACAAGGAAACTGTGGTCAGAGCCGTCTTCTTCTTACAGATACCAAAGGTCACCTGTAAGATGAATATCCTGCTTCAGCAAACATCCCAGTCTTAGTTATGGAGGAGGAGGCCATGAGATCTCTTAGACACGGCAATATTTATGTCAATAATGCCTTACCACACAGGGCTATATAATTCCCTACAATACATTTTGTTTTTTGAGACTATATAATCTTTTATTTATAGATGTAAGATATACTACAATTTGTTTATCCATTCAATCACTGATAGAAGTTTAGTTATTTCTACCTTTAGTCCCATGGGATGAAATTCGTACAGTCATTTCCTACCAATCTGAACTCAAGGTTTAGAGGCTACTGTTAATTTACTTCTTCGGATCAAGACCACAGAAAGATGATCGCAGAAACAATATACCTACTTTTAAACTTACATTTAAGAAGATGGTTTTCTAGATAATAGTGAGTAGTTAGAAGTCCTGATTAAAAGATAGGGATATCATCAGTCTTTCTATACATTGCTATCTCTTGACTTCTTATTAATTACAAGAGCTTGGTCTTAGCTGAGGCTTGTTCCCATCAAATAGCTCATTACCTCTCCTCGGTATCATATTTCCAACTTCCTCAATGTCTGGCTGGCAAAATTTCCTATCTCTGCCTCAAAGTCCAGCCTATCATCTTTCTGTATAGCTACTGGCCATTCTGCTCTTTATTGAACCAAATAAAATGTGCCTTTGTCAAATGAGAAAGGCCATAATGTACATAAAAGCATACAGAAAAATTATACATCATCACATAGTGTAAAAAAAGATTACCCCAACATAAGAATTTAAATCTTTTGATTTTATGCTCAGCATAAACTTTGCATGTTTTCTTCTTCAAAGAGTATGGGATGGACTGTGTTCACCTCATCTGGGTCAGTGCTCCGAGGGTTATTGCCCTAATAAACTTAGGAAGAAGTTCATTTTAAGCTAAAATATAACTTTGACAATTTTGCTGGATGCTTTCTATGCCCATAATTCCATCCATTATTCCTAGTTTTGTCTTCTTGTATCTTGTGAAATTACCCTTTTATGTCTCTAATGTTGGCACATGTCAATTAGAGGTGCATTATTCTAAACTAAAATGGGCATTGTGGCCTCAGACGCCCACAAGTGATGTAGAGATGCAGTAAATTTCTCATGAAGCAAGTGCGGGGTTTATACAATGCGGAGGCAAAGAAAAAGTCATTCAGATAAGAACATCAGGGAGTTTAGGCCTGACCTTTAGTAAGTGGGTAGCCATGCTTCAAGGCAAGCACTTAGTGCATTGCTACTTAGCTGACACGAAGCTGGCAAGCATGAGATCATAGCATTTAAATCTACTTATATTGACAAAACTATCTAACAACATATAGAATTACACACAAAAACATTTACCTCCCAGCGCACGACTGCTCCACACCATAATATTTTATGACAGAGAAAAGCTAATGTGCCTGTAAATTTTCTCCTTCTCATCTCGGCTCTCTTAGCTCTATAGGTACTTTCAACGCGTGATTTATTCGACTACAGACTTTCATATGACTTTTTAATTTTGAAACATTTATATTTGATTAAAATAGAAACCATTATGAAATGGTTAAAACATACACACACATTTTTTTTCTTTCATCTATATAATGAGGTGGAGATTTCAGTGTAAATATAATTAGCTTTAAACAAACCAAATATTGAAAAAATATTATGAAAGGCATTTTAATTAATTACTGAGACTAGTTAGACCCTCAATTAATAATTCAATAATTACAAATTAAAATTTTTTTTATTCCCAATCCCCAAACTTAGCAGTTTATAAAAAAACAAATATGAATTAATTTTAAACCTCTAAAGAACAGAATATGAAAAACAATTTGACAGATACAGAATATTGCTTTTCATCTCGCAATATTCAACTATGTTTCCATTTTTCTCTTAGTAACAGAATTCCCATTATAACCTGCCAGGCAATGTCATAATAAAATAATTCTCCCATCCTCACAATCAGGCTTGAGCATCAGTGTTTGTAATTTGAAGTTATATCCTATGGAAGAATTTTTTAAAACATGAGACATAAATTCTTTTCTATGAAGTCTAGAGATATTTGCTTCAGGTCTCTTTCGTTTATCATGAGTTTTCAGTTAATAATTTTTATCGG
>NC_022022.1:21140652-21183652 GCF_000317375.1 Microtus ochrogaster | reverse complement strand
TGATGGGGGAGAGGGACTTGATCGGGGGGTGGGGGGGAGGTGGGGGGCGGTGGCGGGGAGGAGGCGGAAATCCTCAATCAATAAATAAATTTAAAAAAAAAGAAAAATCAAAAAAAAATAATAATTTTTATCTTTGACATTTTTTTCTCCTCGAGCCTCAGAGTTGTGGCTATGTCTTCTCAAATTGCCCTCTTACTCAGACTGCTTCCTTGGCAACACTAGAAGGTGGCTAACTTCTTCATCCTCCGGTTGTTTACAATCCCTTATCTTTTTAGACTCCATCTGTCTGAAACATCATAGTCAAATCTACCTAGTTTTGTTATTTCATTGTCCTTTGCAAAACATTCCTTAATTGTTTATGTTCAAGTACACGTAAGACCAACAATTTATACCTTTCTCAGCCTGGTTGTATGATCCTCTCATTCCTCCCTTTACTTGCTGTGAACGGAAGTTCTCAGAAACTTGAGCTTGTCATGAGCCTTGAGCAAAGTTGACTCACTAAATAGAATCAGTTAGATTGATGCAGGTCCAGCCTAATTAAATTTTATCTTGGGTTATCTTCAGTCCCCTTAATAGCCATTTCTTGCTCACCTCTGTGTCCGACCTAACATATTCATTACTCCCAGGTGAACCATGTTAGAATGTATTACTTCATCAGGACTCTAGTTCCCATCAGCCAGAGCTAGGGACAGCATCAGAGAGCACTGAGGCTGGAAGGATTTCCTGGCTTTGCTGCAATCCCACTGCCTTATGTTCCCAACAATGGATTTGAATCAATGTTTTGATTCATAATCTTATTTGTTGTTATTCATGAAATGCTTTCCACCTCGAGCCATGGGGCTTGGGCTAACCTGAAGCTGTGTTCTTTGAGCAAAGTCATTCATAGTTAACCCCTGAATAAATGAACTCTTATTATCTTTGAGGAGATAGTTATGTTTTAACACAAACTTTCCAAATATACATGAGTTGCTATCTGAGAACAGTCTTATTGCATGAAGATTACTAGAAGGAATGGTTTTAAATGGAACTATATAAAGCTGTGGAAAATGTCCTGTTTGCTCTTCTCTGAGACAATCAGAGCATGACTTGAGAATGGTGAGACAAGATCTCTGTCTACCTTTGTCTCTGTCTCTCCTTCTGTCCCTGCTTATATGTATGCATATAATGTGTTAGTATTTTATACATGTATTCTATTTGGAAACATACATATATATAATATGAGATGGAGGATATACATTATATATATGAGATGCAAAAATCTGTGAATTACTCAGAGATTTCATCATTTTATTTAAAATTAAATAACAGTCAGTAAAATTCTAGTATTTCAACATATTTGTTTATTAGCTTCTGTTTTCAAAATGGCACGGTTATTTTTCCCCATTTCTATCTTCTTTATTTCTATCTTCTGTAAGTTGCTGCTACAAAAGCTTTTTAAAAAGGAAAAATGGCCACCAGCACCTGTCTCGTTTTGAGAGGCAAGATCTTATCACTGACAGCTAATCAATAAAAACAAATGAAAAGTAATAACGGCAGACTTGAGAAGTAAGGTTTTTATTCCTAGCCTGAAGCAAGGGCTCACCAATATGTTAAAATCAATCAGTCTCTCCCTCAGACTGAACCTAAATCCTAATCGTTAAATCTTTAAAAGTACCATATGCATAGCACCCTGCTGCTCCCACTCAGAGTACAAATAGAACAGACTGCCTCTGTCCTTCTCCCCCTCAGGCCCTCATAACCAAGACAGATCACCAGGGAGGATAACTCTGACCCTGAGCTTGGAGAGAGCAAAGCCTGTGCATCACTTTTCTTGCTAAAGAGATTATAAGCGGGCTCCATGCACCCACTGTGATGAAAGTCATCCTGAGGTCCTGGAGAGGCAGGCAGTAAACCGACTAAACGCAAAGCTGAGTGGTGATCAAATCCTCTGCAAATAATGGCCAAAGGGGCCAGATGGGAGCTCATGTGTTCATCATAAGCACCACACTTAAGACAATGAGCAGCGTGCATGCATTGCTTCATTGAGGGCAAGGATGTAAAATCATCAAAGCTTCAAAATAATGTTTGGAAATTTTTGGCTGCAAGAGATTAGCATACACTTGATTGTTTTAAAGTCGCTGTTAAGGAACTTCATCTCTGCATGTGTCCTCATTCTGCTTGAGAATGACAGAACTCTGCCACATCCTCCCACTCCTGCTGCTCCCCCCGACACACTCTTCCCTATTGGTCTCATCATTTGATAAATTTAATAATTAGAATATCAATAAAGTAAAACTGTAAGAGCTTATGGCTCATGTGAGAAGAGATTGGAATAAAGTCACAGAGTGCGGTATTCCCCTTAGTACTCTGAGATGCGTTTATTCACTAATATCCATGAGGTTAATAATCTGCATACTTATGTTCTAATGATCAGATTCAGATATCTAAGGGTAAATAAGTGCCATTGTACACATATCTCATTTTTTTAAGAAAAAAATTCTCTGAGTATGTTGAACATATTTCTATGATAGCTTGGGCAAAAGTGTAACTTTCTGTATAATGCCAGAAGTAATTTACCTTTGTAATATTTTGTGGATTTTTTTTCTAGAATGTTATAAGATTGAAACTGTATCTTCCATTTTGTCATCTGCCACTAGAATATCCCTACTCTTTGAGAAAGAGCCAGAACTGTGGCATTTTGGTGTGTCAAACAGACAACCATCCTTATCTAAAAAGAAGTGATTGTATTAGGATTAGGCAAAACAGGCACCTGTAAAAGAAATGCTGAGACCAGTAAAGATAAAGAGCCTGTGGTGTGGTACCAAGCACCTTCTTTCCTTCCTGTGTGTCAAGACTGTTGATACTGTTTCTATACCCTATTCACCTTTCTGAAGGAAGCTGCCTCGAATCTCTGATACCTTCAGCTTTTATAGGCATATGTAATCCCAGTAAACTGTTTAATCTGGAGTCTTCAGGATACTTTCCTGAGACTCTGACACTGACGAAGGGTGAGAGCCTAGAATAAACCATGGTTTCAATCTCTACGGTCATATTTCTTTTTTCAAATTTGATATGTCCTTTATCATTTGGCAGTAGGAAATATCAGAAGCGGTATTCTCTAAAAAGGTAAATTTCAAAGTAGAGAAGTTTCTATTCAACAACCGTGAATTCTCATCTTTACCACTTTCTTGTTCCCACTGTTGGCTCAGCCTTTCAAACCACTCTTCAGAAGCCCAACCTAACAGTTAATTCTTGAAACTCAACCTGCTTAACCAGCAGTTGGATACGTTATACATGCCAGCTCTCATTAGTGTAATATTTCTCCTTCTAGCCATGTGTTATAAGAGTTAGCCAATAAGAAGCTAGAGCTAATGGGCCAAGCAGTGTTTTAATTAATATAGTTTCTGTGTGGTTATTTCGACGCTGAGCTACCGGGCATCCGGGAAACAAACAAGATGCCTCATTACAACAATGTGGTTATTCTAAAAATAGAATATGCAAAACCCTCCAGGCTTCCTTCATTAAACTGTTTCTTTGTAGCTGATTAAGCTATTTTATTTATACCTCTACCCATTGGATAAATCATCATCATTTATGTAGTTTTCTTTTTTTTCTTTAATTATTTTTAGTGAACTATATATTTTCTTTCCTCTCCCCTCCCTTCTTCACCCCTCCCCTCCTACCTTCTCCCATGGTTCCCAGTCTCCCAATTTACTCAGGAGAGATTGTCTTTTTCTACTTTTCATGTGCATTAGATCCATGTATGTCTGTCTCTCTTTGGGTCCTATTTGTTGTCTACGTTCTCTGGGATTGTGAATTGTATGCTGTTTTTTTTTCTTTTTCTTTCTTTTTATCGCTTTATGTCTAAAAGCCACTTATGAGTCAGCACATATATTATTTGTTTTTCTGGTTCTGGGTTAGCTCACTCAATATGATGTTTTCTAGATCCATCTATTTGCCTGCAAATTTCAAGATGTCATTAGTTATTTTTTCTACTGTGTAGTACTCCATTGAGTAATGTACCACATTTTCTTTATCCATTCTTTGATCGAAAGGCATTTAGGTTGTTTCCAGGTTCTGGCTATAACAAACAATGCTCCTATGAACATAGTTGAGGACATGTCCTTGTGGTACAATTGAATATCCTTTGGATATATACCCAAAAGTGGTATTGCTGGGTCTTGAGGTAGGTTGTTTCCTAATTTTCTGAGAAAACACCATACTGAAATCCAAAGTGGTGGTTTGCACTCACTCCCACCAGCAATGCAGGAGTGTTCCCTTTACCCTATGTCCTCTCTAGCATAGTTGTCATCAACGTTTTTGATCTTGGACGTTTTTAGGGGTGTAAGATGAAATCTCAGAGTTGTTTTGATTTGCATTTCACTGATGGCTAAAGATGTCTTTCAGCTATGTTAGATTTCTCTGCTGAGAGTTCTCTGTTTAGGTTTGTACCTCATTTTTTATTAGATTATTTGCTCTTTTGATAAAACATTTCTTGAGTTCTTTGTGTATTTTGGAGATAAGCCTCTGTCCAATGTGGGGTTGGTGAAGATCTTTTCCCATTCCGTAGGCTATCATTTTATCTTGTCGACTGTGTCCTTTACAGACGTTTCTCAGTTTCAGGAAGTCCCATTTATTAATTGTTTCTCTCAGTGTCTCTGAGACACTAAACAACAATAAAGAGTTGGTTATGAGGATGAGAGCACCAGAACTCATCTCAACAAGAAAGCCTGCATTAGAGTGTTCTAGTTCCTGTGCCTTGCAA
This sequence comes from Microtus ochrogaster, assembly GCF_000317375.1. Taxonomy (NCBI): domain Eukaryota; kingdom Metazoa; phylum Chordata; class Mammalia; order Rodentia; family Cricetidae; genus Microtus; species Microtus ochrogaster. The sequence goes on along the minus strand of NC_022022.1, from coordinate 21,178,908 downwards.
AAAAGTCTATGAGTCCAATCCTGAGTAAGTTAGTCTTTCATTTTCCCAAGAATAAATGCTTCTGTTTCACTCGACATGCAGATTTCAACCAACAAGGCAATGGTTGATAGTCTCAATACTGTTTTGTTTTTTTTTTCACCTGTTAACTTAAATCATCATGTCATACTTTATAAAGATTTTTTTTTGTTTATTCTCAAAGTAGCTGTAAGCATATATATTTAAACTTCATGGCCACATGCCAAATTGTTTTGGTAACATTATATAAGTAGCAGTGAGATTACTCTAAACTGCATATTGTGATGCACATAAAGATTGATACTCCAACATAGTCTTGTCCATCTGTTATACAATGGATTAATTCATTGTATAGTTCAAATAGGTTTCTATATTTTACTGTCGTGTTCTTAACTGTCAAATTGTGTCAAATATCCCAGACCTCAGTGTCAAAAGTTAGAGTTTTAAATATCTGTTGAGTTATCAGACTTTTTTTCTGATAGAAACTACTGAGTATGGGGTATAGGATTTTAGTAAAATTACAGGTAGATGAACAATTATTTGGGAGGACATTTTCTGGACAACAGAGTTCAAAAGGCAGGTTGACTTGTTCACATTCAGCTACCTTGAGTGAACTCATGGTCATAGTGGCTGAAGACTCAGGAGAAGTTGGAAAATGAAACAAGTTTTATTAAATTTGTTCTTTTTAAACATATTTTAATTAAGATATAATTATATATATATATTGCCCTCTTTCCTTTTTTTCTCCCAATCACTTCCATGTCCCCTTTCTTCAACTCTTCTATCCCCTTAACTTTTCTCAAATTCATGACCTTTTTATGTATATATGCATATGTATTATGTATATGGCACACACATATATACATATATAAAAACACATCAATATGACCTCCTGAATCTATTTTTCTTGTTTATGTGTATATGGTTTGGATAACCAATTCTGGGCTAATTCTCTCTCACACAGCATTCATTAGTTGCCTGTAGTTCTTTGGTGAGTTGTGGGAACCCGTGCAATGTCCTCACTTCTACATCAGCAGTTCTGCTGACATTGCCACTGCTCAGGTCTTGTTTAGGTAGCCGCATTATTAGGTATCACGAGTCCAGTTCCCTTGCCATTTCATGGAGACACAATCCCACAGGAAGTCTCCACAGCCTCTGGCTATTACAATCCTTCTATTTTTCTATGATTCTCTCTGAACTTTAAGTACATATAGGTGCTGCAGATTTAACTCCAAAACTGTTTAAGAAAGTCTCAAGGAATACATGTATATACAGAAGCTATGCATTTTGGGCTGAAATCCTCCCCACAAAAGCAATAAACTCTCTAACAAAAGGTCTAGTACCAAAGAAAAGAAGCCGACTTGAGTTTTTTGGTCAGGCAGCCCAAGTGACTTCCAAAGCCATATAGGCTATTGCTGTTGCCATGAAGTTGCTTACGTCACAGGACTCAGGTGATTGGAGATGGATCTAATCAGAATACCTCTTTCCTGCGATCTGGCCTCCACAGTACCAGAAAGCACTGTGCAATCTGCCAAGAGAAGGAAGTAACCAAAAGTCTACCAATCTGGGAATCTATGAACAACAAAGCATATTCTTACCTATGCATAACATATCCAAGAAATTTGGTACTGGGGTGACTTTTAATTTTATTAAAATGATTTATATAAGTTGAAAATGGCATTTACATTGATAAGGAACTCTTCATGTGGACATTTTTGTAGGGTTTCTGTGAACTGAACCTAGCTAGGCAAGCATTCTACCATATATCCTAGTCTATTTGGGGATTTTATAGGAAGAATATAATTTCTAACTTTGCAAATTCCTGCTTTTATCAAATTGGTTCTTGGGGTGAAGAGATAAGTGAGTGAAAGTTTTGAGGATATTCACTGAAATTTTCTGAAAACAGGAACTGACCTTACTCTTAAATGAGGCAAAGGAAGGAGTTCTGAACAGCCAGATTTATATGAATATTCACTAGGCCAAATAAAAGCAGTGCTGTAGATGGTGATGGTAGAATTTGCCTCTCTTTCCTAGCTCACTGTGTGATGTCTGACCTGTACAGGGAAACACTTGCCCTCCTTGAAGGTCAGTGCTTATAATACAATTTCGTTTGGTAAAATGCTGAGACTGATTTAAGAATCCTTGCATTTCAAGCCTTCTTCTTTGAGTAGTTGCTTCTGCAATAACTTTTACAAAGTACTATTCTGGATTTACCTAACATTGTTTTTGGTATCACATTAATTTTTCACATGAGTGGAAATTATAGCACACTCTAATTCCAGTGATGATTTGTGCACTTAAATAATAAGAGTTATTTAGTACCCATCACGTTGGCATTGTAGAGTGTCCTCATAAACATCAGTTTCTGTTTATTAATTCTTGTTTTACATGTAAGAGCCAACTGTCAGAACTCCAACACAATGCCAAAAACAATAATTGTGTTTTACCTTATTGACATTGCCACAAGTTTGTATTCATGTGAATATATGGCTTATGTCTGCACATTTTATGGAGGTCATTTTCTACAAATTTTACTGGGGGAAGAATCTGCCCTTGTATGAGTAAGCAGTTTCACATTTGCATATCTCATAAATTATTCATTCGCTTACATCTTGTCCATTTATGTTTTGTTTATTTATCACTGATGTGGTGATGAGCATTATTGAAAGGACAAAGGTTCCTTGTCACAAGGGAGACGAGTTCTCCAGTGTAAGGCTATAAACACAACTTATGAACTTCTTCAAACATAGAGATGAATCCAAATGACTTCATTGTTTGCCAACTAATTCATTTGTGAAAAGCTGGCGTCAGAATAGGGGGGATGATCATACCAGAACATTACTTCTTTATTCCTAAAATTCTTCTGCTGATGTTATGTGCTGCATTTTGAAATAAATAAAAGTCTTTTCACAATTTCTCTAATAGAATTGTTCTCAAAAACAAAGATTTCTTAAATTTATAACAATGTATATATTAAGACACACACTGTTTCAACATCTTGGTGTAGAATAGTTTGCAAGACTTTGTTTCTTTTCTATTTGAACATGGGTATGATTACGTGTTTGTTGTGGAATATTAGCTTAAGATGTGTTACATTCATTTGTGCTCTGGAATATTTCTTTAATGATGCAAAGATGTTTTAAATTATTTTATGCTACATTTGTTTAACTCTGTAAGGTTGTGTTACTTTGCCTGTCTAAAACGCTTGATTGGTCTAATGAAGAGCTGAATGGCTAATTTCTAGGCAGGAGAGGGAAATAGGCTGGGCTGGCCTGCAGAGAGAATAAAAAAAGGAGAAATCAAGGTTAAGGGGAAAGATGAGAAGAGAGAAAAGGAAAAGGAGAGGAGGATATCAAAGGCCAGCCACTGAGCCACACAGCAAGCCATAGAATAAGAGGAAAGCAAGATATATAGAATAAAGAAAGGTAAGATCCCAGAGTCAAAAAGTAAATTGGATAATTTAAGTTAAGAGAAGCTGGCTAGAAACAAGTGTAACTGAGGTTAGATGTTAATAACTGAGAATAACTCTCCATGTATTTATTTAGGAGCTGGGTGGCAGGTCTCCAAAGAGTAAAACAACAATAACAAACAAAAACAATGAAAATAAAAAAAAACCCTACATCTATTAAAATGAGGTAAGTTAGTGTGAGAGTAATATTGGTTGTAAAATTGACTGGATTTAGAATAACCTAAAAAATAAACCTCTAGATATACCCATGATGTTGTTTCTAGATTTGACTAATCTAGATGGTTGCCATCATTCTCTGAGCTAAGCTGCTAACTGAATAAATATGAGAAAGCAAGCTGAGTAACAACATTCATGGTTTTCTGCTTCCTGCACACTGATATAAAATGACCAGCTGGCTCATACTTTGTGGCTATGAATTCTTCACCACGATGGACTGCATAGTCATATTACGAATTAATAAACCCTTCTTTCTTTAGTTGTTTGAACTGGATAATTTGTCACTACAATAAAAAAGGATAGAAGCAAGAGTTATACAGTACATTTTAATAAATTAATGGTTGATCTGTAAATTTTATATTATTTTATTTTATAACTTATATTAACTTTAAGGCTAATTCTGGCAACAGCATCAAGGCCATAGACTTCCTGATAGCTATATAGCCATGTGAACCATAGAGGTAGGAACTAATTACCCAGAAAGACACTAATGGCTCCTATCCTCACAGCAGCCCAACTCCTCCAGATAAACCACAGTGGCCTGCATTTAGAAAAGTTTCCCATCAAATATAAAAATTAGCCTGCTTTCAAGAATCTCTAGGGGGGGGGGGGATAATGGCCTAGTACTGGGGTTGAATGCTCTCACTAATTAAGCTGTGTTTCAGTGGAATCTGGGGGTGGGGTGGGATGAAGAGATAAGTTTGTGTGTTTCGAAAATGATGATAATTCTGAAAAGAAGTTTCCACTTCATTTGAAGTTCTAGAAGGAATAGGAAGTCACAAGAACCTGAAAGTTTAGAGCCTGTTAACGATTATAATGTGGAACAGGAGACAGAGGAGGCTGACCTTCAAGGGTTGGTAGATGGGTTGGGGTGATAGAAGCTATATTGCAGTGTTTGAAAATGGCAGTTTGTACAATAAAAACTCCAGGAAAAAATGTTCAGCAGGGTAGGGGAGGAATCAACACCGTATGTTTTAATGAGTTGTGATTAAACTCAGAAATAGTGAAGAGAAATATGAGCTTTTGAAACAGTGAGGACAAGAATAATTCTTCAATATGAGAGGTAGACACCCACAATGCTCTTTTTTATAGACAAATTAGAAAAGCAAAGATATATGATGTTCATTTCTCAGGGTTATCATAAAAACAGCACAAACTAGGAAGCTAAAAGTTAAAAAAAAAACCCAGAAAAGAAGAGGAATTAACTTCTATTATTCACAGTCATTCTTAGTATGACAATGCCCTGTTGGGATGATCCAAAAAGACTATTTCCATGTTACACATTAAATGTATGATGTTTTCTGATATTCTTGATTTTCTTTCAGTTGGAGCTACTGAAAGCTAAAATTTGCATGTCTGCCTTCATTTCACATGCAAACTCCACACTCCCATTTCGGTGGCTCTTCCCCTTCTTAGAAGCATACAAGGGATTCTGGGTTAATACAGCTTCCAGAATAATTCTGGTTAAATTTTTCATTGAAAAGAAGGCTTGTTGTTCATTTTAAGAAAGGATTTTAAACCATCAGTCACGGTGTCAGTGTTGTCTCATGACTGGTCAAGATGGGATCTCATCGTTGTATCTTCGTCATCTTGGACTCAGAAAGTGAGGTCATCGATGGTGGATAACGTTACACTGCCGTTCATTTCTTTCTCATTTTGTAGTACTGTTGTTTCAGTTATGCACACGGGACTTACATAGTTATACACTTCTGTACCTTGAAAGAAGGACAGTCTGTGGGGAGAGTAAGGGCATTGTCTTAAAAACTAATGATGTATACAGATATTATTCAGCATGCTTGACTCACGAAACCTGACTAAGCATGAGACTGTGTATATGAAGGTTGAACTGCACATCGCCACGATTGCCCTTCCAGGTGATCTCAGATGTACCTGGAGTAAGCAGAAAACCGTGCATATCAAGCTTAAACTTGCACACTGCTCCATTTGTCTTTATAGATGACACTGGCTACACCTTAGCAGTAATCATGGTTTCAGAAAATTATCATATTGTCTTACAGTTTCGCAAACCTGCTTTTAAAAAATGTTCGATAGATTTTTATCACCAAAGAAGGGAAAAAATATTAACCCACATCCGGAGAACATACATATAGCCACTTATACAAGTCAGGCTAATCCCCACTTCTTTCCTGTTTCTCAGACAAAGGGCCCTTTTACAAGGAACCTTGGGGAAAGGACCATATCGAACAGAGAAGAAAACTGCAGTGACTTGGAAGTAAAACCAGTATAATTCTAGTACAATATTATTTTATATATCCTGAAGCTGATTACTGAGTAAAAGAGAGATTTTAAAATTAATTTTTTATCATGATTTAAAATTCATTAACAATAAAAAGTCCCTCAGTTGTGACCATAAAATTTCAAATGGAGATTTTGTCTTGGTACAGAGAAGAAAAAACATGCATAATTTCTCAAATATGATGATTAAATCATAAGATTTAAAAGAAAAGCATCAGAAGCCTGAATCACTTAGTATGAAAAGTTTCTGCTTAAATTATTATTATAATATATAGAATATTATAACATAGTTTGCATGTGAATACAGAAAAGGAAAAAGTGATACAGTAAGGAATGGGATGGAGAACGAGCAATAAACCCTACAACCTGTCAATTATAAGAATGGTATATGCTTATTAGCTTGTGATACTTGTGAAGGAGCTCGCATGATTCAGACTAGAGGAAACAAAGACAAATTGTGGAAAAGCTTCGGATCTTACTTATATCCACTACAAAGAGTGATGAGAGACTGAACTGGACAGATTGTATTGAACAATATCATCACTTTATCTTTATGAAAATATTACTATGCAAGACTAGTAAAAGGGGACCCTGGATTTGTTTCAATATTCTCATCATACAAAATGTAATCTGATTATATTTTGGCATCCCTGGAAGCCATTATGTAATTTTTAAAAAATATTTTCAGACATCTTGCTACATAGTCCAGGCTCCCCTCATGTTCCCAATCATCTTTCCTCAGGCACTTGAGTTCTGGAACCATATATATAAGTCAACACACCCAAGTTTTTTTTCTACAATTTCAAAATGTTTTATATCATGACTTAATCATCTAATTTGATGAATCAATCCTAAAGCAATTTAAACATCAACCTTTGCTTTAACCATGATAGAGTTAAAAAGAAGGAAAATTCCACAAAAATAGTGATATCATGTAATCTGCTTATAAAAACACAGAATCCTCTTTGCTTTCATAACCTTGATTCTCTTTTTTCCATCCGTCTTCAGAAGGGTGTGGTTAAAGATCCCAGATATTTCTGATAGATGCATTATATTATTGTTAACATTTGGATTTTATTTAGATGATTATTTGTCAGCCAAAGAAAATTGTGAAAAATATTTAACCCCGAACAGAAGAATATTTACAAAATTTTGTTTATGTGTGTGCAGAGTTTGCTTTCTACAAGGATAAAGCGGCAGAATGTGTTCTGTGCTGACTGGAGACTCTTATACAGGAAATCATTCTGGGTCTTCAGGAAAGCCTGCACAACACTTCCTGGTTTATGAGTCCTGCCAGTCAGACTTTGAGGACCAGTGCTAAACCCTCACAATGTAATGAGATGCTAGCACAGAAGATGCGAATATCTGTAATTGGCTAAAATTGGTGCCTCTTACCAGTCAAAATGGAACTTCATCTCTGCACAGGAAAATGCAAATATATTTTCTGAAATTTATGAGATGCATTTACTGCTTCAAATCTTGAAAGGAGTATTTCCTCAGAGTGTTCTGTCTTCCTGGTGGCATCAAGGATTCTGACAGTCATGCTTCATCTTGTCAAACATGATGCTTTCATCAATTGGTAATGGAAATGGGCTTGGCTAGAGCCTGCTACCAACATGGCTCTTTTGACACAGAGCTGACAGACGTTAAGAGAGTGTCACACTTTGAGATTGTTCATGGCTATATACCTATTTCTAGAAACACTGTACTAAAATTATCTTTATTATATTTTACATATGGGGATTAAAATGAATATGAATGAGTAGACAATCTATTGCTATTTTTATGTGAGATTATTGAACAATGAAAAGAATGGAAAGACTTAGCATGAAGATGCTTGGAATGAAAATTCTGTCAGAAAATTAGAGGAATAGAAATGAACATGAAAATTATCTGGCAGCCATAATAATTACCCCTCTTGGAAAAGATTTTTTAAATTATGTATCATATGTTTTCATTTTTCATATTAATTTTTCTTCTGTAATAATGACACCTTTTTCCCTCTGTTTCAGGAAGTCCCTTTAAAATTTATGAGCATATTTCTTAACAAAATGTACACTGTTTTATTTTCTAAATGTATAAGCATATTTCTTAACAAAATGTACACTGTTTCATTTTCTAACTGCATAAGCATATTTCTTAACAAAATGTACACTGTTTTGAGGCTGTCATGGGAAACAGACTGATGACGGCTGTAGGAGTATAGGTCGCTAGTGTTTCTTACAATCATAACCTGTCAGATGATTGCTAGAGACATTTCTGTTGGATCCCGTAAGTCCAGTAAATGACAGTGCCGATGAATATCAGTGTTCTGTGTTGATAGCGAGGACACATGGGGGAAGATGCTTTGTCACCAAATCAAGAGTGAGATCAACTTTGTGATGCATGCCCTGAAAGTTTCTTTTGACTTTTCTAGTAACTGCTTTCCAAATGCTTTTTTCTTTTAAGTTGTGCATGAGTGTGGTATGTAATGCATGGTTACAGTTTGTGGATGCATGTGTCTGTGCACATACTTCTGGAGGGCAGGGATTGATGCGGGGTGATTTTGTTGAAAATCTTCCATTTTATAATCAGGACAGAGTCTTACAATTGAACACAGAACTCAACAATTCAGCTGCTCTCACTGCTTAACTTAGTTCAGGAATTCTGTCTCTCTAAGTACTAAACTCCCCCCCCCCCCCCCCCAGCATTCAGGTGAGTGCTGGAAATCCACACTTAGGCTATTCTGCTTGCAAGGCAAATGCTTTATCCAATAAGTCATCTTCGTGATCTTCCAATGCATTTCAAAAATAGTTTTGTATACAAATTGCTTTATGTGTGAACATGTATATATGCACATATATACAGAAACACAGTTGAATTCCAACCAGAGATTGCTACAAAAGTTATTTCTTCTTGATTAACATAAGGAAATAGACTAACATTTATTCAAGAAATAAAAATTATTTCTGAAATCCATTGAATATTTTGCTTACTCTCTTCTAAGAACAGTAATTAGAACTTATTTAACTCTGACTAAATTCAAAAGTTGTTGCAAATTTATTTTAAAATTCTGATCATAGATAGAATATAAGTTACTGATTCCTACAGTTCTGAGAGAGCAAATTAATGACATGAAACCTATGAAAACCACACAATAATGCCAAGAGTAATTACATCAACAAACTACATTGGAAATTCAAGCAAATCCAAAGCATGTTTGGGTACAATTAAACTATAATAATTAATATTTGATCTATTGTAAACATTTATTACATATGAAACCTAACAATGTAAAAATCATATTTAAGGATAACATCAATCAATGGAAAGATCAGCAATGGTGATGCAAAATTTTACAAAATCAAAATATTAAACATATCTCACCAGTTGATGCTGACAAAGAGAAAACAAATTATATTTACTTCAGTAACTAAAGACAAATATGAAGACAACCAAATGAAACATTCATAAATTATAAATATCTATGAAATGAAAATGCTTAATGCTTCTATATTAACAGAAGACTAAAAATGAAGAAAAAGTATAATATTAAGGGAAGGCAAATATGTTTGCCTGAGTTGGGAGAAAAGCTAGTGAAATAAAAAAGTTAACACAGGTTTGATCTGGGGGACAGATTGAAAGTCCATCTTACGTGTATCATGTACTGGAAATAGTATGTGAATCAGAAAACATTATATATTTTATTTAAAGATAAACAAGAAAAATATTTTAAAAAATTAACATATAATGTAAATTCATAAACCTAATTTTCACACACACAAAAACAATACAAAGCTGGGCAATGTGTATGCTTTTAATCCCACCCAGCACTTGGGAGTCAGAGACCGGTGGATTTCTGTGAGTTTGAGGTCAGCCTTGTGTATGGAACTAGTTCCAGGATTCCAGGGCTGTTACACAAAGAAACCCTCTCTCAAAAAACCAAAAATAAACAAATAAAAATTAAAAATTAAAAAGAAGACATTTATGAAGTCAATGTGAATAAAATTCACAATGTGAATAAAATGAACTACTTAAAGAGCAATGGAAATCCCTAAGTGTAAATAAACTCTCATACCTGTTATAGTAAAATGAAAAAAATAACACTCTGCTGGAAGAGGCAATAAGGTAATAGATATGAGAAAATTTTCAACTTTTCTTATCTTTTAAATCTACTTCTAAGTTTTTAATGATTTGCAGTTATCTTTTAAAAATATTCAAAACATTTTAAAAACATTTTTATTCTTTGATTAAAAATATATTCTTGCTTATAATGCACATGATGGGTAATGATTTCAAAATTTCAGAAACTGCTATGGAAACATACTTCAGTAAATTATTTGAGTATTCATGAAATGGCGTGGTATCTCTCAAACACAGATTATTAACACTGACAATGTCATTATCTCCAGTACAGTCACAGAAACCAAGCAGGTAATTACTGCTGAAATGCTAACAAGGAATTTAAAAAGTATTCAGTCCTGAAGAATGTTACAAATGAGGCTGAAGGAAACAAACAAACCAAGAAAAGACAGCCCAAATCTCAGCATATGTCAAGATGCCTAGTATTAGAAATTATAATAACACTAAATGCAAAGGTGTTATAAAAATGTACTAAAAAGAAAATACAGATTATCTAAAAGAACAATGATCTTAAGTAAGCAATTCAAAATGGTGAAATTTTTAATAACAAATCAAAACTCAGAATCTCCTTAATATTAAAAAGTCATTTTATAGTAACAAATAATAACTACCAATAATAAAGAAAGTGTTAAATGTATATTTGTTCATGTTGATACAACTTAATTTTCAAAATATACCATCAGCTGATCCCCAAATTAATGTTTACTAAATAAAAAGACCCATATAAGTCATTTGTCAAAACTGTAGTTTAGTGGTAATTTGTTTTAATAAGTTTTTAACAACACATTCTTAATGTTTTATTACCTGGCATTTGTGAATAGAGCAGCAAAGACTATGGATGAGAAAGAATCTACATAGTAACATATAAAACCCTTTGGGTGTTCCTTGCTTTCCTGACTCTCCCTGAGTAGGTTTCTCTAGCCTTAGGTATAAGAGGTCTGTTGTAGATATATCCTTCCGGGTTGGACAATCCACATTCAGTTTCTCTTCATTTTGACCAGATATGGTTTTGGGTAATCATCTTCATTTGTTCAAAGATCTTTTAGAAAGTATTTTGAGAGTAGCAATTTAGAGAATAATAAATGCATTGGGAAATAAGGCTGCAGAAATGTTAAACATTAGAATGTATTTTGAACTGAATGAAGATGAAACACAACCATTAGAAATTGTGCATTCATCTATGTTAAAAGAAGAAGAAATCCCCAGTAATTTTGTCTATTTCCATCAAACAATGTAGAAAATGAACATTAAGATGACCATGAAGCAATTATAATAAAATGAGAAGTAAAGCTCAGGGAAACATATTCACTATATCTAGAACAAAGTAGAATGCCAATGGACTAAATTTTGCTATTTTTGAGAAGATAAAAAAATAATTGGTTAAATAGAAAACAGAGATACAATTTGACAGCATCATGTGTGACAGAGGACAATTATAGTCATACCAGTGAATTTCATAAACAAGAAGTGAGAATTTTATGTCAGTAAGTGACAACTTCCGTAAAATGGTTAAATCCTACAAAATGTAAAAACTGTAAGAGGGTAAGAGGTAATAAATTTATTAAATTAAGTCTATGAACATTTGATAAAATAGCTTTTGAGTCTCTTGTTATGAGTGCTGGGACTCGAACTATGGGTCTCTGCAGGAGCAGTTTATGCTCTTAACCTCTGTACCTCTTTACCAGTTATTTTGTACAAACTGCACGACACTGCTTATGAAGGAATTGGTTAGTAGAAAGGAAAAAAAGAAAAAATAGCCAGCAATAATAAAATCAGACCTTTGATTTATGTCCGTGAATAATTATATGTTTACTTTTCGTTTTCATTAGGCATAAAATGTTAAGAACGCTTGCAGTATTATTTCAGGGAAATTCTGAGGGAAAGTGAAAACCGATAATGTAGCTTATCACCTCTGTATTTTTCCCAAACATGTTCTTTCCTTTTAATATGAACAACTGAGGCTTAGTGTATGGACAATCAAAGTCTGAAATCTAAGGTCCAAAGTATATGCTTTCTGTAGTGGGACCAGCCTCCATGAGGCCCTATCAAGCAGATGACAATGAGATCTAGGTCAGTGGACAGGTAATTGCAGAAAATTAGGGGTGCTTGGGTGGAGGTTTTCTTCCCTTGTCCTAGTGTATGTCTCAACAGGAAAAGCATAGATGGAATATTCCAGACTATCCCCACTGATATGGTGAACCTAGCAAGGAGTCACAATATCTTGGATTCAGATGTGGTATAGCCCTTTCCTCATTGATAGGAATGATGAAGGCTAAAGCCTTTACAAGATAGAATACAGCCTTCTTGGAGTCCCTATGCACAGAACACAGTTTTCTAAGAGGCTGTGAGGAGGAGACTTATGGGCTATGTGGTAAAGACCATTCATTCTTTGAGAAAACGACATGGCTGTGCTTTGTTATTATGTTGTCTTGTATATGAGAGTTATAGTATTACCTTCTTAAACTGCTGGAAAACAAAATAGATTAGGTCACTTAAGTTTATTCTGGCTTCTACTTCTTTCTCATAACTTTTAAATATCTCTGAGATGTCTCTAACTTGTCTAACCACAATATATGTGCAATACATACTATGATTATATTTGCTTTCATTTTTCTATGTTTAAGTTCTACTTGTCTGTATTGTGACATGTGATCTAATGGTATATAGTGTCTTTAAAGAGACAAATGGGTAACAGGAGATCATTATAAGGGATCTTCACCAACCATCCCAGTATACTCAGTATAAAAAAGGAAATTTGACAACAAAAATGCAGATAAAGACAATGATATTCAGATATGAAAAGGACTACCTTCAATCCAAAATGGGCTGCAACAGATTTGGACCTTTCTGTCTTCAGTAGAAACTACTCTACCTTTGTCTGTGCTGCACAGCTCTGGGGACAAACATGATTAGGGACAGCAAGGGAATGAAGAAATGATAACACACAGAAACTGAAATCCTGGGGTAAAGTGGATTGTGTTCTCTGACTGAGAAACAGTACGCCAGATGCTCAGTGTGCTTATATAAAGGTGGAACATGAAAGCAGTGTTATTGCTCTCAGAGAAACAAGGGGCTGGGGTTTACGGTGCATACAGCTGAATGAAGGAGACAGGTTGAGTTAGTTAATCTCGGTAGGTGCAGTATCTGTAGGGAAGCAGTGTTCAGCAGCAAACATCTTGGTGTGACGAAAGCTGTGATGGACATTTTCTATAGATACTATCTGCACAAGGACCAAAAGGAATGTGCTGTTTCCCTCTGTGCCTCACCACCGGGAAAAAGCTTTGCCATTTTCCCCTGGATCTGAGACTAAGATCAATGGCAAAAGCTGTGCCCATGTCAAGAACATGCATTCATTCAGTTCTCTACACACTCAGGGCTTCCTCTGTTGCCTACGTGACTCTGTCCTCACTGCAAAATGATGCTACACAAATGCTACCAGATTTGTGTAGCATCAGATGTTTTTCTTGGAATCACCCAGTAGCGGCACTTTATTCTACTCAATGAATATAACACACCCTCAAAAACTGATTTAATGTCTCAAAAATCATTTTAATATAATAAAATTATTTACTTAAATTTAAATCATGTGATCAGTTTAATGTGTGAGAACAATTGAAAACAAGATGAACCAAATAAAATGTAGCTTTATAAAAATTAGAATACATTGTTACTATAATGTAACATGGACTGAAACACTGTTTTATCCTGCTGGGGAAGGGCAAGTCTGTAGTAACAGATTTAAAACCCTTTAGCAATGATTTTAGAGGATATGCCCTGTCATTTGAAGTCCAAAGCCAAGAAATATTCCAGAGTTTTAGGAAAGAACTGACTTTATTGCGTTTAAACTATGCCTCCACATTTAAAGAGCTTAATCCTCTCCAGAACTCCACTGAGAATGCCTAATTTAATGTGTTCTCTCTGTTGACATACATTCATGAAATATGTCCATGAATTAAAACTTCATAAGAAAGTATTATGATAATTGGTTATTCATTCTTTCATTACCCTCACTCATATTATATAAATTGTTATTTTATAATACTTTCATTGGTGATAAATTATGTATTAGATTTCAGAGGAACTATGCATACTGTCTGGGAGTGTATAGATAAAACCTTTGCGTGTTTTTTTCACATCCACAAAGGTCATGCCTTCATATTTGTAGTATATTACCTTCAGGGCATATACTTGGCCTTTCTGTATATATTTTGAAAACTGAGCAGTTTGATTTCCTCCTAGGTTTGGCTTCCTAAGCACTAATCTTGCTTGCTAAAACTGTGCATCAGGTTAAAACCAAGTACATGATGAGACTGTAAATTTTTTCTCTATTACATTCTTGTTCTGGGTTAAAATGGTTGATGATAGTCTGTCCTTGTGTTCCCATTAGCATGTATTTGATATTCAATAAAGACAATGGTTTTAAAATCGTAGTCACCATTCTAATGCTCTAAAAGCACACAAGCACTTGTCTATAAAAAGAATGTGCAGTCAGCTGTCCTGCAATGACCATATACTTTCCATTTTTTTTTTATTTTTAATCCTGTTCACATCCTCAAGGTTATGGGCAATTGTAGCAGGTTTGTAAAGAGAGTAATGGTGGCTATGATGAAATTTGTTCTGGCATTCTGAACAATACTGCTCAAAGTGTTCCTACTCCTGGGATGTCTGATTGTCTGATTAGCTCGTTATGTGTGAGTACGAGCACGGTGCGTCTACTGAAATTGTTACTGGCGTATAATAAGAATGTAAAGGGAGAATTACAAGGGGTGGAAAGGCTTAGTTGGAGGTGAGGGTAGGAAAATTGAGAAAAAGGGGAAATCGAAGGAAGGTCAACCAAAACCAAGAATATATAAAATATATGGAAAGAAATAATTTTATAAACTACTTTAAAACACACACACACACACACACACACACACACACACACACACACACACACACCAAGCATGAAAAAAATGGGGGAGAGGGGACTAGTGGAGGAGAAAAGGGTTAAAAGGGTACAGATAAGATGCTTTCAGTACTGACTATGAACACAACACATTGTAGACATACTGAACTTGTGAAACATTTACAAACAATCATTTCTATAAGATATTTGAGTGCAGAAGTAACTTTGTAGACAGCATCTTTAAGTTTTATATCTTGTTATTACTATGAGACAAATTATACCTAAATAGTTTATTTGATTTATTACATATTTTATTTTGAAACTTTTCATAATCTTTAAACACTTAAAAGTCCGAATATTGCTGGGATTCTGATACTTCTATCAACTTGTTTTTGTCTATTAGCACAGTAAATTCTCTTAGATTTATTATTTTAAGATTTATTTTAGTTTTATTGTTGTGCACATGTCTATCAGTATGTACACTACTTGTGTGCAGTTGCCCACAAAGACTAAAAGATGTGTCTGGTGTGGGACAATTCTGTTTTCTGTCAATTATGTTTTAAATAAGTGCTGGCTGGCCAGTAGCCAGGCAGGAAGTATAGGTGGGACAACCAGACAGGAAGTAGAGGCGGGGCAATAAGAACAGGAGTATTCTGGGAAGAAGGGAGCTCTTTCTGCAGTCCTGCCCAGACACAAGAGAAGGAAGATGTTACCTGCCTGGCCAGGGTACCAAGCCATTCAGCTAACATATATAAGAATAATGGGTTGATATAAGTTATAAGAGTTAATAAGAAGCCTGTGCTAATGGGCCAATCAGTTTATGATTAGTGTAGACCTCTGTGTGATTTCTTTGGGATTTACTGGCTGTGGGAACTGGGAAGGACATAAACCCAAACAAGCAGGCCCTCATGTTACATGTGTTAGTTTTCTGGGAGCTAGAGTTATAGGAAGATGTGAGTCATCCAGCATAGGCTCTGGCAGCTATAGCTGGGTTCCCTAGAACAGTTGTTAATGAAATGCTCTGTCTTGTCACAGTGTTAACCATTTAAGTAAGTAAAGCAAAATATATTTGCCCAGCTTTCTTTGCACAAGGTAAACCACAATTAAAAAAATAGCATATTTAAATACAACTTATTAATAAAAATATGGGCCATGTGATTTTACTAATCTTCCCTATGTTTTACTAAAAGCAAATTATTTTTATCACTGTTTTCAAATAACTGTGTGTTATTGCGTTTTTCTTGTTTGTTTTTCTGTTTAACCTGGGAGGATAAAGCAACTTCAGTACTTTCTTGAGACTGACAGCTTTAGGAAATTTAGATTCAAGCATTGCCTGTTTATTATTATGTAATGTGATCTTTCAGCTTCTATAAATTGTCACTGATCTAGCACTATGCTAGAGGCATTAGCCTCTTGGGTCAGAGTACAAACTATGGCACACTGCACATTTTCTATTAATATCTTCGAAGTCGTGTTTCTTCTTCGGCAAACAGGAAGTGATATCACCATTTTTTGTCACTGATAGAAATACCTACATATTTGACAATGATACTATCACAGCTGTTCTATACTCATAAAGAAAGAGGCTAAGCCTCAGTCTCTTGTGTAACTCCAAATACAAAAGGAACAGCAGGAATCATAAGCTGAAACATGGCAGCAGAGAGACTTATGGAAAAGAATTGAAGAGCATTTTGCTAAGTGAAGACTTCTCAGAGGAGACATTAAAATAGATTCTTACCTTATATTCAGATAATAATGTCAAAGGGGTTGGAAGTGAGAATTTGGCAGCTTTTATTCTGTTTGTAAGTATGGATTTAGCCACTATCTTATCCATTGAACATATTTGGATTCTGTTTAATCATTTCTTATCTAACTTTTCATGAGAGATGATCTTATCTTAACAGAGTTGACTAATCTCTCATCCTATTTTACTGCTTTCACCAGATGTCATAATATAAATAGCCTATAGAAGATATATTATGAGTAAAATAAGCAATATTGTCAATCTAAAAGTAATTGCTTGTAATAATTGAGAATGAAATTTAGTAGAGTACTTGCCTTAGACATTTAAGTCCCATTAACTAAACAAATAAAAATAAAGGATAAATAGTTATAGCTATTATGCCATAAAACTATATTATATATTTTGGATATTAGGAAAACATACTCTGTAACCAACAACAAGCTTTATGTGTTACAACACAAACGAAATATCACCAGATTTTTTTTATATCTTGCTTGATTATATCACCCTAGATACAGATCACAGAGCATCTATCCATTAGTTTTCTTTTGTCTCTTTTTGGTAGTCATCTTTGTTTTAATTCTTCTCTCATAAAATATATCCCAATGGTAATTTCCTCCCCTCCATCTTCTCAGCCCTAGCCACCTTCCTTCTCCCCCAGATCCATTGCTTCTCTGTTTCCCTCCAGAAAAAATAAAAATAAAAAACAAGCCTTTCAGGAATATCAACCAAACACAAGATAACAAGTTATAGTAAAACTAGATACAAACCCTCATTTCAAGGCTAGAGGAGGAAACACAGTAGAAGGAAAGGGGCCCCAAGAGCAGGAGAAAGAGTCAGAGAAAAACGCCAAGCTAACAACCCAAGCATAGTGCATTTGCAGAGGACCTAGCCCAGATCCATGCAGGCTCCATCATTGCTGCCTTAGTCTCTGTGAGCCTCTAAGAGCCCTGCTTGCTTGATCCTGAAAGCTGTGTTCTCCTAGTGTCCTCAACCCCTCTGGCTCCCACAGTTCTTGTTCCCTCTCTTCTGTGGGGTTCCCTGAGCTCTGATGGGAGGGACCAGATGGGGATCTTTCTCTCTGCCTAATGTTTGGCTGTGAATATCTGTTTCCATCAGCTGCTAGTGAAAGTCTCTCTGATGACAATTGGGCTAAGCACCGGTCTATGAGTAAAGCAGAATATCATTAGGAATAACTTTATTGATACTTTTTTTGTTATGCTAGTAAGCCTCCAGCGCCTAGGTAGTGTAGCGCATGAGCTCCCTCTTGTGGTGACACGAGCCTCATATTAGACCAGGAATTGGCTGACCACTCCCACAAGTTCTCCTCCATTGCCCCAGCACATCTTGCAGGCAGGATAAATTGTAAATTGAAGGTTTGTTGACTGGTTGGTGTCCCACTCCTGGTACTGGAAATTGCCTAGTTACAGAAAATTGACAATCAGGCTCCAAAGCTGCAGTTACTAGTAGTCCTCTCTTAGGGTCATCCTCATAGACTCCTGGGTGTTTTTAGTGCACTAGGTTTCCACATGGCTCCCCACATGGCTCCCCACATGGCTCCCCACATGCCCTTCAGTTTCTCCATGTATTCTCTCCCTTCACCACCCCAGCCTGGTACCTCCTGTCTCCATTTCCACCCAATCCTAATCCACCCGAAAAATCGATTCTATTTCTCTTGCCCTTGGAGATCCATGCACCTCCTCCCACCCCTTAGATTTTACCTGTTACTCAGCCTCTCTGGGTCTGTGTTGTAGCATGATTACCATTTACTTAACAGCTAATGTCTATCCACTTATAGGTGAATAATATCACTCTTGTCTTTCTGGATCTGAATAACCACACTCAGGATGATTGTTTTTTTCTAGTCCCTTCCATTTGCCTGCAAATTTCATCGAGTCATTTTTTTTTTTAAACAACTGAGTCATACCTCATGGTGTAAATATTCTACATTCTCATTAGCAATGCATTGGTTGAGGGATATTTAGGTTGTTTCCAGTTTCTGGGTATTAAGAATAAAGCTGCCATGAACTGCTTGAGGAAGTTTCTCTGTGGAAAGACGGAGCGTCATTTGGGAATATGCCAAGAGCCATATAGCTGGATCTTGAAGTAACTCGAATTCTTGCTCCCATTAGATTTATAAAGGCAAAATGTCTACATGTAGAAATGCACAGCTAACCAGTGTCATCCTAAAGTTTATCTTTCTAGAAGTTTATCTACCGAGTAGACTACAGAGCTAGTTTCATGCTACTAAGAGACTAGATACTAAGTTATTCATCCCAAATTCTCCAATCAAACCCTATACGAGCACTCATAACTAAATGAATAAAACATGCATTTTGTGTTTCCAAATGATTATTTTTAATAAATCATAAATTTATATATGAGTACTCATAACCAAAGAGTAAGAAAAGTTAGGCTTACCATTTACTAGCTTAAAATTTTAATGTGAATAAACGAGGCAAATCTGACGTGAGAACACAAGTACATGTCATAAGGCACTCCAATTTCCTCTCTAAATGTCAAGTACTAACTGTACATTTTAATGCAACAAACACCGAGGGTGCTTGCTAGTATATGAAGTGACATTTTCCTAGCACGACCTTTCTACCTAACAATAACTTACATTTTAATTAAATTGCACCATTTTCGTTGCATGCCAAGTGTCTCAGCACCACACATTATTATCCTCCTTTGTTAGAGCTGAAAGTTAAAGGCCATGCACTTAAATAATTATTGAGATTAATGGAATTGGTAATTTATGAGAAAACGGCATGTTCAGGCTAGTTCTTATTGTTAGAAAAGTTAAATTTGCACATTTTGAATGGCTAGGAATTAAAAAAGAAAATGACTCAATAGTCATTAATATATAATAAAAAAGGTTGTTCTAAGTGGACTTCTGAATTATATAATCTTTTTAAAAATATTTTTAGCATTACAGATCACTTTGTGAAATCATAGGAAAAATTGAACCAAGCCACAAAAAATCCTATTATATTACAAATTGTCTTATCATCGATTAGAAGAAAATCAATCGTAGATCAGTGGTTTTTCCACCATCTGACTGCAGCCTTGTGTGCTATGCCATCAAGCCTCTACCTTCTTAGATGACACAGAGAAGTAAGGATAAGTGGTTCAGGTCTGTCTGTGCCTAGATTATTTTTACTTAATTGCATCTATTTTCCTCTCTGTTGCTACAAATGGCAGATTTACCTCTCGTTTAGAAGGTAATTGTTGTTCTGTTTTTGTATGGCTCATATTTTTAATCCTACATTTCAAAATAGCTTGAAGAGTGGTTTTAAAATGTCTTATCACATTAATTGTAAATACTGAGAGAATGTGTACAATGATTAGACTGGTTCAGTCCTTCCACAATTTGTATACATTGAAATAAAACTCTGTCCATTCAATTGATAGGTGAAATTGCTCTTTGTGAATTAAAAATAAAGGGAAGTACAGATAGGGATCTTGATATAGGATACAGTTTAGGAAAAGAGAGTGACCCTTGTATGCGCATAGTTCAACCCTCAATGCTGCAACAATATTAATTTAAAAAATGATGTATTCTATAATTTAGAAAAAATGCATGTTTAATCATTTTCATCCCACCATAACTGATAATACAAGTATTAAATCATGTATCGTGGAACCAAAGGCAATTATTTAGAGAAGCCTTCTATTTTATGATTGAAAATAAATCCATTCAATACTAGATATGTCTACTCCAATGCATTCAATAATAAATGACAAAAATAATAATGTTTGTAATTTATTATTGTATTTAAAAATTTACACTATGAAATTTGCATATAGTTTAATTAAATTGTAGATACAAAGCAGGGATTATAAGAGTTTTGTTTATGTCACTTAAGAACTTATTTATCTCAGTTTGAATGTTGTTTACAATTTGTTTTTATATGCATCAAATATCACAAATGCTCTAAATTTAAAAATCTACCATCTAAACAAATCTTTATTTCCTCTTTTGTTTTGTCTTCTTCTCCTATAGAGGTCAGTCCTCTTAGAAAAAATCACGGTATCCTTTGAAATTTGTTTTCATGTCTAAAAATGTCAAATAGTTTTCAGAAGAACTTAAAATTATTTTGGATAAACTGTTGTGTTCTATTGCTTAACGGTTTTGGTTTTAGAGATATTTTACAATCACAAATTTAAACATTCCTGTACAAATAATAATTTTGAGGTTTTAAAACAGAGTTATGGGGTTGCAGAGCTGGCTCAGTGGTAAGAGCATTTATTACTTGTATTTTGAGGGTTCTCTAAATGAACAGAAGGGATAGGACATGCGCGTGCACGCGCGAGCACACACACACACACAGAGAAGAGAGAGAGAGAGAGAGAGAGAGAGAGAGAGAGAGAGAGAGAGAGAGGGGGGGGGTTTATTAGAGTGGTTCATGGGCTGTGATCCAGGAATGACTTTCCACCAACAGTAGGGCCAAGAGTCTAGTACTTGTTCAGTCCATGAGGCTGGATGTCTCAACTGGTCCTCAGTATAGGGCAGAATACAGAAGTAGGCTCTATTTCCAGTGAAGGAATGTGCTTGCCAGTAGGAAGCAACCAAAGATCTAAAACTTCCTTCTTAAATGTCCTTTATATAGGCTGCTGCCAGAAGATGTGGCCCAGATTAAAGGAGAATCTCCCAACCTCAAAACTAGATCTGAACTAATGGTAGATGATTCTACCTCAAAAGTTCTGGATTAAAAGTGGGTCTTCCCACTTCAAATGATTTAATTAAGAAACAATACCACACAGGCATGCCCTGTAGCTTGGGTTTTAGTTATTTCCAGATGTAGGTAAATTGACAATCAAGAATAGTCATTACACTATTCTTTCAGAGGATCCAAAGTCAGTTTCTAGCACCCACTTCAGGAGGCTTATAATTGCCTGTAACTCCAGACACAAGAGAGATAACCCCCACTTCTACACTTTGCTGACACCTATGTATACCCGTATAGACACATCAGATGGTTTTATAAAATTCAATGAACTTTTAAACATAATAAATAAAAAATGATGAAGCTAAAAGTAATTACCGACTGATTAATTATAAAGATATGCATTTTGCATTTATGGTGATAATGGAAGTAAACATGAAAGAACAAAGATAAAGAAGTAGCAATAGAAAGAGAAATAGATGGATTTGAAATAGATGAAGGTCCTCAGCTTCACTCACAATAGAACACAGATTTTCAGATGAGACTGATTAAAGCAGGCAAGATTTAAAACAAATGTTAATAGCAATGATACATAAAAAGAGAAAAGAAAAAAATTATTCATTTGTGTTAATCAGAGTTACTTCATAGGGGACAAATATAAGGAGCCAAGCTAGTGTATCCACAGTCATTTTGTGTATGTATATGTGTGTGTGTGTGTGTGTGTGTGTATTTCACACTATTCAGTTGAACACAGTTACAAATGAAGTTATCTTTTGCTTTGATATCATCACCAACTTTAGAGATCTTTTCTATGGGTAGAAGTATGAAATGCACCACTTATTCTCATTACATACGTATTTTTCATTTCAACAAAAGCTTTATAAGAACCAGGATGGAAATTGAATGAAGATTTAGTTTAAATTATTTCTCATATTATTCATTTAGCATAAGATCATTTATCTATAAAGAAAAATGAATAAGCCTGAAATAAAGGGGTTCTGCAGGTTTTCATGTATTACCAATTAAAATAATCACAGAATAATCTCGTATTTATGTCATACCTTGATTAAATTTAATTTTGAGTTTTAAAAATTACCACAAATCTTCAATTATCCTCTGATCATGTGTATAGGTATTTTACCCTTTGAAACACAGATTTGTAACTCATTTATAAATGATAAACATGACAAGTTTTTCTGTGTGGGCATGCACCCTATGTGGTTAGCCTAAGCTTTATTCATATTTTGCTCCCACGTATGTTTATGGTTTTCCAAGATAGTTCTACAATTACAAATAATGACTTTGCAATATGTCCCTGCACTTTTATTTTGAACTGAACTCTGTATAACTGGGATCCCTTTCTGATGCTAAGTTACAGAAGTAATGCTGTTTCTTACTTTGTACCCGAGAAGCTGTGATAGATCAAAACACTGATTATTATAGGCTAAGAATTCTTGAGGCAGATCTCAACACTGTAGAATTCAGGCTCCGAGGGACAGCTGGGAAACGAACTGTTCGGTGTCTTCACTTGAGAACGTAACGCTGTGAGTGTAGAAGTATTCAGTTTCTGAAACTTGTACCTTACCATAACAAACCCATAGGTACAATGGACTGCAAACTTCTCCAAAATATTGTGTGGTGATTTTTTTGTATCATTTGAAGTCAGAAATTTATGTTTAAAAAATTAAGGGAAGAATTGTAAGAAGCTAAATACATATCTACTTGGGAAATAAAAAGAAATTTCAGAAGTTTGGGACAGAACAGGGATGAAAAAAATCTTTCCAGAGAGTGGATTTCTATATGCTTGGAAGTTCCAACTTTGTGGATGTAGTTTCTCATAAAAACAAATAGAACTATGGGTGTAAATAGTTCTATTGTTTTATGATGCTTGGGACCAAAATATATATTTATGTATTTCTGCACAGGTGATAGGTTGTGCTTATATTTCGCTGAACGCTTGGGATCCCTGGCTGAGATCAAGCCTTGGGGAGTTAATTTATAACCTTACAGTAAGTGAGAAAACTCTGAAGACGTTTACCTAGGCAGAGGTCAGCCTGCATTGCAAGGGAAATGAAACTGCAGGTTAAAGTCATCTCTCACTTGTGCGCTGAGAGTACCTCCAGCTGGTGGAGCACAATGTGCCGGGTTTAAGGTGAGCCTCTGGAAACTGCGAGATTCCTTCACTGACAAGCAGCATAGCTTTGTCTTGTTTCATTTTGTAGTTTCTTCGTCTGTTTGTCTGAGAGTAAAGGACAAAGAGATGTTTCCTCTCTTTAAAAGCAGACACTCACTTCTGTCTCTCTTCACTGACAAACCTTCCCTGCTATTTGTAGAGGACTTTCCCTGATTGTTTTTGCACTCCATTGCTGGATGGATGGGAAAAACCAGGATTTTTTTAAGATGATGGAATTTTAGTTGGGTGGTGGTGCCTTTAATCCCAGCACTTGGGAGGCAGAGGTAGGCAGATTTCTGTGAGTTCGAGACCAGCCTAGTTAACAAGAGTTAGTTCGAGGTCAGGCTTCAAAGCTACAGAGAAACCCTGTCTCAAAAAAAAAAAAAAAAAAAAAAAAAGAGATGAATTTGCAAAAACTCCTTAGGCAACATTAATCAAATGTAATATGAAAGAAAACTAACAGTATATATGCAAATGTGGTAAAACTATAAAAATGTTGCACTTGTTGAAAAATATGTCAAGGTAGAAGCTACTCAAGAAAAAGTGACAGCTTGAGAAAACCCAGGACCACAGCTGTAGATGCTTTGGTGGTGGAACAATTGACTTAATCAGAGAGATAGGAGGTGTCCACTTGGATGTTGTCTGCACAGGTCATACAATTACTTTATGAAATCCCGTGGCACCAGACTCTACAAATATGAGACAGATCTGAATATGGACAGTAGAAACTCACTGCATCTATTTTTTTTCTGAGAAGGAGAATCGGTGATGTTTTGAGAAGAGAGGAGAGATGGAGGCTGTGAGAAGTGTTTACATTTGAAATAATTCCTGGAACAGAATCAACTCAATTTAAAGATGTATTGAATAAGCACTAGAAGAGAAATCTAAAATGGTTTCCAGAATCACTAGTTGTATAATTTGTGAATGAATTTTAATGTAGAATAATAACTACTATGTGCAGAATACAGTCTTACTTAAGAAAATTTCATTTTGATAATGTGGGGGTTTGAATGAGAATAGGCCCCATATTCTTGAATGGTTGAATAATTTATCTCCAACTGGTAGAAGTATTTGGGAAGGAGTAGATGATGTGGCCTTCTAGGGGGATGTGTATCTCTGTGGGTAGGTAGCTACCATGTCATTGCTCTACTAGGATGAACTCTAAGTATTTGATACATAATCCCAGTTAAGAGCATTCTTTCATATTGCCTTGAACCTATTGATTTCATCACAACAATATAAAAGTAACTAACACATAAAGGTCCAATTTTACTTAGAAAATTCTTTATGATTTTATAATATTTAAGATTTTAATTGAATATAACTTTTTGGCTCCTCATTAGCCAAACACTTGTTTGGGAGAAGGAACAAAAAAAATGATTTGTTGATTAGATTAAAATTTTTCATAAAGTTCTCAGCTAAACATGACACAGCTATTTGTCAAATAATTTGAATTATCTTACGGAAAGAATGTTAGAAATGCCCTTAAAATTCAGTTGGAAATAGAGTAATTGCTTGAGTTTTAGAACAGCGTGAGTCTTCAAAAGAAAAAAAAAAAACTTCAAATTTCTTTATTCTCTTTCTTTCCTTTCTTGGTCATCCTCTGTCCTCCTCTGTCTCTATTCTTCTTTCCATCCCTTTCTTTTTTATTACTTTTATATTAAAACTGATAGTTTTAACACTAAAATTTCACTACTCACAAATTGAGTTTGTTACTTCCTAAGCAGCACTTCAACAAAAAAAGTTAAGCTCACTATGAATTATTTTTACTCAATAGTGACATATGCTCTGTGATATAAATACTATCCCCATGAAATTTATGGACAAAGTAAAGCAGCTTAAACAGTCTGGCCATGATAATACTGCAAATCATTTTTACTTCATCCATAGTTCTCATCAGAGCACAAGAAAGGGTTGTAAATAGACTCTGCTTTTCACATTCAGAAAATTGTGTTTCTCTCTTTCTCATTAATGTTTATGACTCTGAATTACCTAATAAGTGATTATCTATGTGTGTATATATACGTATCTCAAGTTGAGTTATTCATTGCCTGTCATGTATATTGATGTACAAATTAATTATATTTATCTGTTTTTATTACTATTCTCACATTTCCAAGGGAATTCGAGCTAGATGTGATGTCTCTAGCCTGTACTGCAACTACTGAGGGCTCAGATAGGAGAATTACTGTTACTTCAAGATCCATCTTGGCTGCATATTGACTTCTAAACCAGAAACAGCAACATGGCAATACTCTTTCTCCAAAAAAAGGGAAAGACACACAAACATACATGTATATCTTTTCTTAAACAAGTGTGAAAATTCAAAAAAACATTTGCATTTTGATTGGAGAAGATTCAGATTTCAGTATTGATCTTACAGAACAATGAGAAATAGGCAATGGAGTAGCTTTTCTGACCCAGCAAAGAAGTATCTTTTCTCTTAATACAATAAAAAAAAAAAACCAACCTAAAATTGAGCTCAGATGATACATGAAATAAAAGAGCTATCTTACTACAAACTTATTTGAAATTTTTCTGTTGAAATAGATTAAAATATATTTTGGTAACTCAACTGGGCACCTAAATTTGACAAAATCAATAGCATCAACGAACTTCAGATGAACAGAGAAAGAATCAGCATAGGTCCAAATTAGTCCCTCTGAATGTGGTTGAGACTTGCATGGCTAGGACAGACTGAAGGGCCACTGGCAGTCGTACCAGGATTTATCCATACTTCTTGCACTGGATTTTTGGGAACCTATTCTCTTTGGATAGATACATTGCTCAGCCTAGATATAGTAGGGAGGCTCTTGGATCATACCCAAAGCGGTGTGCCTTATGCTCTCTGTGAACTAGATGGGTGTAGAATGAGTGGGGGTAAGTGGAGAGCATGGGAGGAGAAGAGGGAGTAGGAACTTATATTGGTATGTATAATAAAAAGGACTGCTTTTAATAAAAATAAAATTTAAAAAGAAAATACTTACATATTGTTCTATTCCTGCCTCATCCATTCTAATTTCTCTCATGTTCTCCAAACTCCTTCTCTAATTCATACATTCTTTACTTAGTGTTGCTCTGAAAACACACAAACATGTTCACACTTTAGAATCGCTTCTGTGCTGCTCATTTGTATATGTGCTTACGGCTGACCACTGGGCACTGTGTAACCTGTCAGGAGTCTCGTCCCTGGAGAAGACCGTGTATTTCTCAGCAACCATTCATTTCCTGGAGTTCTTTATATAGAAGGAGGTCCCTTGTGAGGTTTCCTCTCCATGCTGACAGGCCAGCTTGTGTTTCCATTATGTTATTCTTGTTTAGGCAGTCATAACTGTGAGAATCCATGAGTACAGGTCCCCTGTCATAAATAGAAGGCACTGTCTCACAGTAACCCTCACATGTGAGAGAGATAAACCAGGACGTTGTGAATATTAGGCAAGTAAGTACTCCCTTCCACCGAGCCTTATCATACACTCTATCCTCCTTTAATTGAAGGCAAAGCTTTAATACTATTTCCTTTGTTGTCAATAATCTATGTTTGACACTTTGTCACACATTTTCTGAATGACGTTAGCTAGTTTGCCCTTTATTGCTCCTTGGTTTATTTGTACACTATCTAGCCTTTAATATGTATGCTGCTTAATGTAGAAAACCATCCTCCAACCTGAGCCGAATTGACTTAGCAACATTTTATAAAACTTCCACCTCCTTGCCCAATGCCCCGTTGTACCAGGTTTCAACAACACGTCTCTGTTTCCAATAGACCTTGGCCATCCTTTCTTCAGTGTTGCTTAGCTTACCCTCTCCCTTGGGTACTAAATCTTAGAGCTCTTGTATGCTAACTTGAGGCTTTGAAAGTTGGCTGTTTTTTGGTTTTTGTTATATATATTTGTCTCTTAAGACATGTTTTCACTGCTACCTACACTGGCCTTGAACTGAGTAGCACAGATTGGTCATGAACTTTTCCTGCCAAAACAGTCTGTATTACAAGCTTGTTCACTAGTCAGCTCTATACTGATCTAATGTAAGAGTGCTTTAGTTAGGAGTTTGTCACCTGTATTTTCCCTATTGTAGCTTGAGCCATTTTCGCTGCATTCAAACTATGCAAAATATGTTATTAACTCTCAAAATTTTATGTCCATCCTTGTCAAATTCCTACTGGACATTTATTGATTAATCTGTTTTATTTGTTCTCTGGGGATTTTGTACAATGTTCTTGATTTTATATATTCTCTATTCCACTTTTATTCCGCACCCATCATTCTTACCCTGTATATTCAACTTTGTGTCTATTTTCAATCGTTCAGCACCTATTTTTCCTGTCCAAATATTCGGAGATGTGCAGTTCTACTGAAGTGTTCCTGACTTATCAGGGGCGATAACCTTTGAAAAAGCCATTGTTCTTTCTCCAAGGAGCTAACCTATCTCAATAGCACAACATCTAGGGGTGAGACTTTGTGCTCAACTCCTTCTCTATGCCTGAATTTGGTCTGCCTTGGTCTTAATCTGGTCTCCTACATTGTGTCACAACTGATGTGAGATTCTATGTGAAACTCCCCTGCTGCATCCAGAAGTTAGTATTTCTTTTTATTCATGCACCACCTCAGGCTCTGACACTCTCTCTATGCTACCTCTTCTGCAATGTTACATGAGCCCTTGGAGAAATAGAGTGCGGTATGTATGTTTGCTTTACAGCTGAACATTCTGTAGACATTTATTTTCAACTGTGTGCACAGTTGTAGGTCTCTGTGTGAATCACCATCTACTGTAAATAGAAACTTCTCAGATGAAGCTTGAGAGATGTATTCATCTATGACTATAATAAGTCATTAGGGAATGGTTTAAGGCAAAGTCTGCTAGGCAGCATAATTGTACTACTTTCTCCCTTTGGTCTGTTTCTTGTCTAGCCACAGCTTCTTAGCCCAATAATGACTCCAGGCATGGGTTTCATTACATGAATGAAATCGAGTAATTTTGGGTTGTGAGTCTAATCAAAAGTCCTTGTCTACTTCCATGATGTTCTTGCCAGTTTTGGACCTATGCAAATGTCTTAAAGATTAGCCTTGTTGTAGCTTACACAGCTCATAGCTAAGAGTTATTGATGATTTCTTCTCTCTTAGTGCAGTTCTAGCTCTGACATGGAACCTCTAGTTTCATGAGTGATAGTGGTAGGGATGGAGCGTCTAGATCCTAACCAATGTGATTTCACCTAAGGCTCTTCCAAGAACATCATAGAATAGGGGTCAGAAAGACTGTAAGAACTTCTGGACTAGGAAGTCTACTTCACTAATGTGCCTTCTAGCTATGACAAGAGAAAGGTGCACCTGTGAGCTCTCAACAACATGGCTGCACAAATGACAATAGAACAATTCTAACACCAGCTGACATCTCAATATAACTGAGAAAATAATGAAACCTCAACCTTAAATGAAGAGCCATAAACAATAGACAATTGATAAGAGGGGGAGAGTTATTTCCCTAGGGCTGGTTACACAATTCCATGTGATCAGTCTAGATCACACCCCCCATATACATACACAAATATATATATGGTGAATTATTCAGTAGATTTCATTTAATAGTTTTTAAATTTAATTTAAATGTGTGTGTAACAACAGTGGTTAAAGAAAAGGAGACAGTGAATTTGGCAGTGAATTGGGGTGGAGGCAGATTAAGAAGGGTAGGAGTAAGGAAGAAAAATGTTCTTGGTTATATAAAATAAATCCAAGACCGGAAGGAAAAAAAATGGGGTGTAGGTGTGTGGTTAGCATTCATGAGACTTGGGGGTTCTCTTTAGTGCTACAGATTCTCATTAAGAGGCCCAGGAGGCATTATTATAATTTATTAATTATATTTATTATTATTATTATTTGTTGTTATAAAGTTGTTCAAAGGTCACAGGGGCTCCTATCCAAAGGGGAGGATCCATTGTCAAATTCTTGCCTTTGGTGTTAAAACTTTCTTTACGAAGGGTAAGGGAACTGTAGTTGGAGCAGCCAGGGAGTAGTTCAGCTTCTTGTTGATGGGTGGCCTCTGTTGTTTTTCAAGAAATTTGAATGTCTTCAGCTACTTTTAGTAAGCCACTCTCAGCAAGTGGAAGCCTTCAAAATTGAGGCCCCATCTTGAAGCAGCTTGTCTAAGCTCTGATCGTATTTATACTTTGGTACCATAATTTAACTCCCAGAGACCTGATGCATGTAACATTTCCATGATTTAATGTAGTTATTTCATTGCTACTTATTATTCTAATTTATTCTTATACTCTCCTCATTCTGCCAGCAATTGCCAAGTTTTTCCTTAATCCTAAGAAGAACTCAAAAATAAGAACAGCCTTCTGGCACCTTTATTGTTTTCTTATTATTCTCTTTATTTTGTTTATCCTTAACACACTGGCCCGAGTATATCACAGGGCACACATTTAAATGCTGCTTGCATTATTTTATTTGTATTTATTAATTTAATGAATACATATTGAGAATTTAATACTATGTATGCATCTATTAAAGCTATCAACAATATTTGAAAGCTTTTTTTTAATAATGATGGACTATTCCATCTTCACATCTGTTGTTGAAATTATGTGATATGTTTTCCCATTTGTGGAAAACCGTTGTAACTGTGCCCAGATGTTCAGTATGAACACTAACTGAAACAAAGTTGAGAGTTTTGCATTTCCCTCTCTAATCAATTGGAGCCAAATTCCCTTCAGAAACAGTTTCCGCAGGAGTGCATATGTTGAAGATGCAGTTGTTTGAATAGATACATTTAAAGCATAAGAATTTTTTTTAAAAGAAAAGCCTAAATGCTGAATTTTATTAGGTACTATATAAATGTTTTATTTCCCAGTTAGAATTCTTATGTGACAAGAAAATAACCTTGCTTTTCCTACAATAATCTTTTCTCCACAAAGAATTCACTAAGTCCTTCACTGTTGTTTATTGTATTGACATTGTCAGTCCAGTCTTGTCTCCCAAAGAGCCAAAGTAGATGAGAACTTCAGAGTTTTATATTTATATCTTGATTCACTTCGTTTGGATTTATTGCGCTGTGACAAATTTATGAGCAGAGCTTTGCCCACTCTGAGGATTCTGATAGTGTTTCATTATGATATATAAAATACATCTGCAGGATCATACAAACACCCTGTGATTGAGAGCAGCCCTTGCTAGATATCAGAAAGGCTACATTGTATCACATTGTTGCTGGTTTCTATTTTATGCTCTTGATATTTATTTTATGTAGTTTCTAACTTATCTCCTGAGAGCTTTTAAATGTTGTCCTATCTGTACCCTTTCTTAATATTTTCATACTGTTTTTTTCAAATAAATTTTGACTTGATTTTAAAAATGTATATTTACAAATATCAAGCACTTAATATCATATAAATGGGATCACTCTTTAAAATTCACTTAATTTTTTTCTAAAAGATTAATTAAGTTCAGTTTATTAATTCAGTTCAATTAATTAAGTAAATTGGTTGTGGCTCAATCTTTTTGGGGGGTATATATGATGCATTGTATTTTATTGGATGAACCACAATATCACTTTATCTTTGAGTCAGAAATATAGAACTCATTGCAGGGAAAATGTCACATCATGGAATGTAAAATAGGTATCTTAGAAATGAATATTAAATAAAAAGTTAAACATTTAATAGTGTTGAAAACAGCATTTAGAGGAAAAAGCCTCACATGGTTTGCTGAAATAAACATTTTCTCTGAGAGATAACCATTCTATGTGCCATTGATTGCTATTTTGCATCACTTAAAGAAATTTCAAGAAACATGGATTATTTTAGCAAGTAAACTAGAGAACAGAGGCTAGAAAGGCATTTTCATGGTGTACCTCTCTTGCAAATATGAGGAGCAAACTTTGATGCCCAGAATCCACCTGAACATCCCAGCAGTGAAGGCATACATTACTAATCCTTGTGGTGGTTTCAGGGTCACAGACAGATCTCTGGACATGGCTGGTCACTCAGCATAGTTTAAATGATGAGCTGAGTTTAAATGACTGACCACTGACTGTTTCACAAAGCAAGTTTTGTGGCTCCTAAGGAAACATATCCAGCATTGATTCCTTTCCTTGACATGTATTTGCCCCCACATAAAAACAGAATGGTCTCTGATTCCCAACAAGGAGAAACCGCAAAATACTACACTTGAGTAAAATGTAAATACCGTTGACTATATTTCCAGTCTGATTTTCTTTACAGATTCATTATAAAACTTTGTAGGTATTAAATTGAGATGTATTTGCAGTATGTAGAAAGACCCAATAGGAATAATCAGTGAAGAACTATGTGGCATCTACAGCCATTTGATTGTAATATTTTTAAGACCTATGCTCTTCCTCATTCATATAAACCGATTCCTTATACCTTCTAATCACACAGAATTAAACAATTGGTTTCTCAACAGCCTCATGTCACTCCTCTCACTGGCTGTACTCTGTTTATAGGTTTTAAAACCCCTTCTGAGCTGTAATCCAGCTCTGTGAAAGTCCTCGCTGACTGAGCCACCTCACTGAGTTTCTCTGCTTCTTTTTCCCTAGTGAATTCTTCCACTGAACCTTTAGTTTGAACCAATGCTTCCCTCCCTATTAGGGTTCTGCTGTCACAGTGATGAGAAAATCAACTGATGTTACAGAAACCAGCAAAGGAAAAAAATGTTCCTTAAAGATTGAATCAGCAGTGCCAGATGTATGGTTAGAAAGGTTCCGAATTACTGGACTCATGTAATAATTTCTCAAATTAATCAGTAATGTGTTAGTTGTAAAAGTAAAAGGAATTTAATAGAAGTTAGGTTGAATTATAAAAGAAAATATAATAAATATAATTGATAAAATGAAGAATTTACATAATGCTTTAATAATTTTAAAACTTTATTACCATGGTTGAGCATTATATTCATAATTTTTATATTTATGTATGTTTAAGTTGTTGCAAGACATATGCTACACGCACTTTAAGGTGTGGGAGTAGAGGCTGAAGACCCCTCAGTAGCATAGATTTTGACTAACATGAAATTATTGGGATGGATCTCAGTATAATGAGAACACTCCACAAAAACTACAACTTTTGAATTTTGATGTTTGCTCGAACTCTGACACATTGTATTTCAGTAGTCAGCATGCTTTGGTATAGCTTTGGCTTGTATAAAATATATGCTATATTGAAGTTGTCAGGGACAGCCCATTAGAGTTATCAGCTAAAATGAGTTTGGGATTTAAAATAATTATATTCATTTATTGAGATCATGAACCTCAAGGGAACTTTGCTGTCCCTTTCTCCCCAGCTACAATTTATTAGAGCAATTTATCTTTGTCCATTTAGAGAACCTATGCTTCTAAATTAAGGTGGTGTTTTGCTATAGGTGACATTGGCTTTTGTTATGTTATGGTTATGGTTAATGTGCATATATTTCCAAAAGCAAGTCACCACACATATTGGGTAAAATATAACACAAATTATTTTCACGATTAAAATATAATGCACCCAGGTACATTATATTTTTCTGTATATAGTTTTTAATCCATAATTATTCAATTAAACACAAAGATGAATACTTTTCTCTTTTTCCTCCTAAACCTGGTGTCAGGATGGCAAATGATTTTGAATTCATTATAAATGTCATGTTTAATAAAAGGTATAACAGACATATTATGCCTTTTCCTGTCCTCTACTTAAACAGAATATCTCTCTATTTCAAATTATCAATATTACAATGAATAACTTTTCTAAATATAGATAGTCATAAATAATACTATCACATAATTCTACACCTGTGAAAATGTTAAATAATATCTTCATCATTTAAAGCTTTTCAGTGTTTTCAGTTTGTAGTGCTGCTAATTTTGAGACATTCAACATAACAGAAAATGCTCTGTTGTCATTGAAGACAAATGTCAGAGTGGGATGACATGTTACATACATATTACATTCTTTCTCCTTTCAGGATTAGTCCTCCACATAAATTTGATTGTCTCCTATATTTTATAAATATTGAAACTGATCTAGTAAAGTAAAAAACCAATTTCTGTTTTGTATTTCTATAATATTTTCAAGGAATATTTTTATATAAACAGATTCAGTTATAACATTTGAGTTCTGGTGAATGATAAAACTCAATTTACTTCTGTGCTTACATTTTTTTTTTAATTTTTGAGACAGGGTTTCTCTGTAGCTTTTGGTTTCTGTCCTGGAACTAGCTCTTGTAGACCAGGCTGGCCTCGAACTCACAGAGATCCACCTGCCTCTGCCTCCCGAGTGCTGGGATTAAAGGCGTGTGCCACCACCGCCCGGCTTGTGTTTACATTTTCTTACATAAGCACTGGTCTGAGAGTCCATAAAGATACACTTTTGACTAACAAATGAGTGGATCATTTTCTAATTTTCTCTTCTAGTTTCTGAATATTGTCAGTATAACTCTTTGTTGTAAAACATAAATATATTTTCTTCTGCTTGGTATCATGATTCAGATTTAGCAAAACTTCAAAGCTATATGAAGAATATCCCTGATTTTCTTATACCAGTATGTTTGAGTGCACACACGAATGGAACGCAGCTGCTCACTGAATATTAACAAGGACAATAAAGACAATGTCTCCTTGTCGACTCTTCTTTCCTCCCCAGTTCTCTTACTTGTTTCTTCTCATAAAACTTTTCACCCTTTTGTCGCTTATCCTCTTACACTGTCTTCTTCTCTTCAGTTTAGAGAAAATGAAATGACCAACCACCATGAATTTATGTGAATGCTGACCTTCAAAGAAAAAAAACACACAAAACAAACAAACAAACAAAAAACTTCTGTTATTTTTTGAGTTAATTATTTTTCCTTTGAGCTTAAGTTTCTACTGAACTTATGCAAAGGTGTATTTTTCCTTTGTTCTCATTTAAGTCCAGGGTTCTGGGCTTGAGAGATGGCTCAGTGGTTAAGAGCACTGACTGCTCTTCCAAAGGTCTTGAGTTCAATTCCCAGCAACCACATGGTGGCTCACAACCATCTGAAATGAGGTCTGGTGCCCTCTTCTGGCCTGCAGGCATACACACAAACAGAATATTGTATACATAATAAGTAAATAAATATTTATTAAAAAAATAAGTCCAGGGTTCTTTTATAACTTTAAATTATATCAGTGATTTTCAGTTTGCTAAAATGTCTCATTGAGCAGAAGCTAACTCAGCACACTGAAGACTTCAAATTGTTAGAAGTACATAAGAACCAGATGTGAAACAATCTGAGAACCAGCTTTATAGTACAGTATTGTGAGCTAAATCAAGATTCAGTGAGCATATTGAATCTTGTAAGTTCCTTTTGTAAGTATTCTCATTTTAAAACAACACTGTAAAATCATGCTTCTATCAATTTTCCAAGATTCTATTGACTTGTAGTCAAAAGTGTATCATCATGGAAAATATTTTTAATTTTAGTACAAGACTATTAAAAGAGACTTGCATTATAATCATGTTAGAGTGGTAGGTTGCTTGCAGTATAATAGCATTTTTTTTTCTTTTTTAACAAGGTGAGCCTTGTTAAATATTGATGCTGTCGTTAAACTGCCACTTGTATTCTCTGTTGCTAATTAAGAAGCATTTTAATGTAACTCAAGTCCATTTTTTAAATTAGCATCCAAGTAGAATGCTTATACACGCATATTGACCATTTGAAATACATTTTTCTTAATGTGAAGAAACATTATTTGATAGGAATGTTGCACTGATTGTCAGTTCTTTCTACTAAGGAAAAATAAAATAAATGAGACAGAACAAAATAGGAGAGGGGAGGAAATAGGTGGAAGGAAGGGAGGAGATATGAACAGAAGGAGGAAAGAAGCAAAGAATCAAGAAGATCGGGGGAAGGAAAGGACACTAAGTGTAGAAATTGTAGACCTGGCCCTGTAGAGTGAGCGAGTGTAGATGGATCTGGCGTTGCCCTGAGGCTGTTTAACGGGATATTTTTTGCTTCATTGGTCTCTGACATTGTTGTTTTGATTTTGTTTACTATGTATACTATAAATATTTTCCTCATGTAATGGAAAGGTATAAAGCAAAAGAAAATGAATAGTAACAACTAAAAAGAAAGGTTAAAAAACAAAACAAAAAACAAAAACAAAAAGCAAGAACCCTAAGAGAAGCAAGCTAAACAGGTAGGTGGAGTTCATTGCGCATGCAGCGCTGACAGATTCTAGTTCACAACACAGAAGCAATCACACATTATTTACACCTTGCATTCTTCATAGGTTAAGTTTAAAAGATAAATAAATTCAAATCTTGGGGCTAGGGAAAGCGTTCTTGATTTAGAGTTGGGAGCTTTACTTTTCTCCTTCCACAATCGTTTCCAAGAACATCAGTATTTATCAACATTACAGTGAACATTTATCTCATGTGATAACCCCAAATACTTAAAAAAAATCTACGTGCTTGTCTGTATGTGCAGCATGTGTGTGTGTGTTGTGTGTGTATGAGCGTGTATGTGTGTAGTGTGTGTGTGTGTGTGTGTGTGTGTGTGTGTGTGTGTGTGTACGTGCATGCATTCAGGCAGCACCAGGCTTTTGCATCCCCTGGAACTGGAGTTACTGGCATTTATGAGCGGTCACATTTGGGTGCTGGAAACTTAATGGGGGTCCTCTGCCAGAGTAGCAAAGGCTCTTAATTTCTGAACCAGCACTCCAGTCTGCCAGCTGCTTTTAATATTAATACTATTAAAGTAGTAATAATACCTGCTTTTATTTATTGATAAATGTAAATGTAATTGGCTTTCAGATTAGAATCACCGCTCTCCTTGAAGTCCACTTACTGTAGTTTTTCTTGGAGGGATGTTGATAAAGGAGAGGGCAAAATCAGCCTATAAAAGAACCTGACTTCATTTGCCAAAATTTTTAAACCTCCACCTGGCTTATAAATATAGTACAAATTGAGAAGGCACACGGCAAAGAAACTGCTGACATGACTACTTCACAATTTCACGATAAGACTTTATTCTACATATGAAAGAAAGGATAGACAGAGGCATCTGCAGGACTCCAGGGCAGAGAGAGAAAGAAGTGACCTGGACCAGGCCAGAACTATCTGTGAGAAAAGGGGAGACTCACCAGAGATATGGGGTAAAGAAAGCATAGTAACAATAGCAGGGACAGGGAATAGTGGGAAGCTCTGGCCTATAGAAGGATTACTTGTGGGGGTGAGGGAATGGAAGCCCATTAGATGGAGGTTGAAGAGGAGGTGAGGGGGGTTAAGATGCTCGACTTTGAGATGCCTAACAGGTACTTGTGAGTAAGCACTGAAGGTTGACTGGAGGCTAGCGTGGACTTTGACATAGGCTCTGGAGGTATATGCTAATTGGAGAGCCATAGGTTCTTTTTGCTAGAGGTAAGGAAAGTGACTCCACTAGGCAGAGGGGAACTGGCATCACAAATTCTTGAGGAATGCTGGATTTTATCCAACCAGTAAAAATCCTCCCGTAGTGCAGGTTGAACTCGACCTTGACTCAATTTTGGATGAGTCAGTGGGCCTGTCCTTTTTTTTTTTTTTATGGGGCGGGTGTGGGGCATTGCCTTTTGGACCTGACGCAGATCTCTCCATTAACTGAAAAAATAAATTATTCTGAACCACAGATTGCCATGAAAAATTACTAGCGTCCACAGGCAAAGGGAAAAACTGTAAGTCTAAAGTGAAGTTCGCTGTGTGATTGGTTGAAGCAACAGGAAGACCTATATCTCAGACGAAGCCAGTTTTCTCCACAGTATCTCAGCATCTGTTGAGTTTGATACAAACCAAGAGATTTATTAGATGTCAGAATATGTGGCTATTGAGAAAACTTTGCGTTAATCTGTATTATAAGGCTGGAAATGTCCCACTATAATATTGTCTCTTGTCCTCAACATCTCCTTTTGCCTCATTTCTGCTGCTTTTATCAGCCAAACTGATTTATTCTGTGATCCTAAACACAGGCAGCTTCTTCATAAATTTTAAGCCATAGTGTCTAAGTATAAGCATTTGTATTGTTGGAGATTTTTGATTCCAAAAGGGATACAACCTCAAGCATGATTGTTCTCCCTGTAATACTTGTGACTTTACGAACTAGGACTCTAAAAAGTCACACTGCAAAGGATTTGGAACACCTAGTGGCATAGAATGGCAGATTGTGTTGTCATCTATTGTGACTGGTATGTTTCAAACCCTATCGATTAGCCCTTCTAATGCACTGGTAATGCAACACGTGTAAGTAAGCTGCAAACCCTACCTGCCCCCAAACCAGGCAGCTCTCTGGAATGCTGCAAGTTGCAGCTCTTAAAAAATAATAAGCCTTATGGGAAAATATGGTGGTCATAGAGATCTGTCCTTCTAAGTCTCTGCAAAATGTGTCTTGAGGTCACTGAACTTGGAAGTTCAAAAAATGTCCCTGACCAAAGTCCATCTTGGTCACAATTTAATATTCAAATAAAGTTTGCTTCAAATTTGCCTCCACTGAATCTCAGTATTAACCAAAGTTATAATGTGTTGCTATCTTTCTGCTTATTTTTGGTACTAGGTATGAACCTTAGGGGCTGGTACCAAAGAGGCAATCATCTTCTAATCATTTGTATCCAGCCATCCTAGTTATTTTTATTGCCTATTCCTCAATAATATGCTGTAAACATTATGTACGTATTTTCATCACTATAATCTTCCTTCCTAAAGGCATGCATATATATATATATATA
>NC_022022.1:21126142-21140552 GCF_000317375.1 Microtus ochrogaster | reverse complement strand
TATATATATATATATATATATATATATATATATATATATATATATATATATATATATCTTCTAACTGGTGTTTTCTTTGTTCTTAAATTTCCGGTGTTTTGTATATATGGGGGTAATGGTATGCTATTATCTATGTGTTTTGAAGAATTATCTGATATAATCTGAAGCTGTCCTTTAATCATTTCTTTTTAGAAGAGTGAAAACTATAATTTTAATGAATTGCAGTTTATTAATTCCTTCATAGAGCAATGATGCTCTTGGTGTCATTTTGGAAAGGTCACCCCAGAACCCAGAGGCACATCTATCTTTTCATGTCCTATCGTCTGGAATTTAACAGTTTTCAAAACTGCACTTATTAGGTGGCTCGATGTAATGTTGAATTTTATTACCTTTTTGGAAGGTATTAGGTTTGTGTTGAGATTCAGTTTTTACGTATAATAATCCTGTTGTTCCAGCTACATTATTACTGAAAATTTGCTTTGTCAAAGTTTCACAACATTTACTCATTTGTCAAATGTTGGTTGAGTCTTCCATGTCGTCCCTTCTTTCACAGCCTTGTTTCCTGTTTTGTAACAGCTTTGAGAATTGTTACCTATTGTAACTTCAGAGTGTATCTTAAAGATCGGCGTATCTTCCAGCTCACTCTTCTTCAACCCTGTATTTGCTTTTCTAGGACTTTTTAATTTGATCGGCGTATCTTCCAGCTCACTCTTCTTCAACCCTGTATTTGCTTTTCTAGGACTTTTTAATTTCTGGAGCTACATTAGAGGTACTTTATAGCTGTCCAAAAAATAACTTGATTCATGTCTTAATGAGATCATGTTAAGAATGACCAACATCTCACAATGTTAAAGAACTATTTTAAAAAGATTCATGAATATGGAAGATCTCTATGTAATGCCTTTCCCTATTTTGTAGGAGTTTTGCAGTTTTTCCCTTAGTGGGGGTGGGATTAGGGAGTCACATGCAGAGCCTGTGGCATCCAGAGCTTAAGCATGGAGAGCAATGAGCAGGAAATGTTCTAAATCATGGCCTAGATTGTCAGTAAATGCAGCTGGAACAAAAACATAAAAACTCCAACAAGAAGGAACTTCCAAAAGCCTAGCATCTACAGCCCAAAGATGTTGGCTATATCAGAGCAGCAACAGTCGGAGGTCAGCTCCAGGTAGAATTCACAGGCATCAAGACAACAGTTAGTTCTAAAAGCAAATGTTCTCTGTACACCATAGGGTGGCAACAGCCACCTAAGGTAAATCCTTGTTTCGAATTGCCCTGTGAGCCCTCTTGTCAGCTGCTTATTAACTTCTCTCCCTCTGCTATGAGATCAGAAAGTGAAGTGGCATCTCTAATTGGAAGGCTTTCAGCCATCTCAAGCTGTCTTCCCATCCAGTTTCAGGTTTAACTGGTCTTTTCTGATTGACAAAATGTATCATCTGATTTGCACTGCACTTACTTCCAGTCGGCCAGAACCCCCAGGGTCAACTCTATCAGGTCTCAATGCAGCATTTTTGCTATTTTATCACAGACCACAGTCCAGCTCTCAACAGGCGTTGGCTTAGAAACTGACCCCCAGTGCTCCCGGGAGAAAGAAGAAAAGGCCACACCTGAGACTCATCACACATAGACTTGTGGGGCTCCTACCAACTGTAAAGGGGCACTCAGTTACCCCTTCTCCTGCTGTGAAAAATACTGCACCTGCTTCTCCTGCAGGGAACTTGATCCTGCCTCAGGGTCTCCTGATCTGAAACCTGCCATTCCTTCCCTGCCCTTGGAGACTTGGCAAATAGGAGACACACTGCCCCTGCTACTCATATTAATCACCTGTTCTGTACACAACCGCTCTGCCAGGCCTTCTCTTGGGAAGTGTCAACAGATGTTCTGAGAGCTTAGAGCTGTGACACTTGGCGTCAGTCTTTTCTTGGCACCCAGAGGCGACTGGAGCTCAGAGTTATAATACAACCTCTGTTAGCATCCTCTCGTTACTGAGGGTCTCGGAGTTTCTAATTACCTGGCCAAGTTTTCTGCCTTCCAACTATTAATTGTTCATTCTAATTATTAATCCTCTTTGGAAAATAAAAGTTCACCCATATTTCTTGTGCTCTACTTTCAGCTCATACCATTCTTGGATGGGAAAGAAGACAAAAATGCCATTGGAAGAACAAGAAGTTGGGAGGAGTTAGGAGAAGATGGGGAAGGGAAAGTAATATGATCAAGATAGATTATGAAAACATTAGTTTTATGTATCGAAATTAACCCAATAGGAGAACTGACTGTTCACTAATTAAATCTTGTGTACATGTTATTATAATTGCACTTACAATATTTTAATGTGTTATCATAAATACTATTACATTTTTAATTTAAAATCACACTTGTTCATTTCTTGACAGGAAGATATCAAACTTAACTTGTTTATTAATTGTCAAAATCTGATAAAGTTCCTGTTTTGGTTAGGGTTTCTGTTGTGATAAACACCACAATCAGAAGCAAGTGGGAAGGAAGGGCTTTGTTTACCTACACTCCACATCACTGTCCATCACTGAAGGAAGTCAGGACAGAGATATGAAGGCAGGAGCTGATGCCAAGACCACAGAGGAGTGCTGCCTCCCTGCTTGCTTCACATGGCTTGCTCAGCCTGCTTTCTTTTTTTTTCTGTTATTAGGCATTTTATTTGATAGAATAAGGTGTTTAGCATCATTATTGCTGATTAAACCCCTAACATTGTCCTATTGTAGCATATTTCTTTTTTTATTTTATTTTAAATTTATTTATTTATTAAGGATTTCTGCCTCCTCCCCGCCACTGCCTCCCATTTCCCTCCCCCTCCCCCGATCAAGTCCCCCTACCTCATCAGCTCGAAGAGCAATCAGGGTTCCCTGCCCTGTGGGAAGTCCAAGGACCGCCCACCTCCATCCAGTTCTAGTAAGGTGAGCATCCAAACTGCCTAGGCTCCCACAAAGCCAGTACGTGCAGTAGGATCAAAAACCCATTGCCATTGTTCTTGAGTTCTCAGTAGTCCTCATTGTCCGCTATGTTCAGCAAGTCCGGTTTTATCCCATGTTTTTTCAGACCCAGGCCAGCTGGCCTTGGTGAGTTCCTGATAGAACATCCCCATTGTCTCAGTGTGTGGGTGTACCCCTCGCGGTCCTGAGTTCCTTGCTCGTGCTCCCTCTCCTTCTGCTCCTGATTTGGACCTTGAGATTTCTGTCCGGTCCTCCAGTGTGGGTCTCTGTCTCCTTTCATTGCCTGATGAAGGTTAATATTCAGGAGGATGCCTATATGTTTGTCTTTGGATTCACCTTCTTATTTGGCTTCTCTAGGATCGCGAATTATAAGCTCAATATCCTATATTTATGGCTAGAAACCAAATATGAGTGAGTACATCCCATGTTCCTCTTTTTGGATCATTTCATTAGATGCTGAAAAAGCATTCGACAAAATTCAACACCCCTTTATGATAAAGGTCTTGGAGAGATTAGGGATACAAAGGTCATACCTAAATATAATAAAAGCTATTTACAGCAAGCCGACAGCTAACATTAAATTCAATGGAGAAAAACTCAAAGCCATCCCACTAAAATCAGGAACACGACAAGGATGTCCACTCTCTCCATACCTCTTCAATATAGTGCTTGAAGTTCTAGCAATAGCAATAAGACAACATAAGGGGATCAAGGGGATTCGTATTGGAAAGGAAGAAGTTAAGCTTTCGTTATTTGCAGATGATATGATTGTAGCATATTTCTTTAAGGTAACTTTTTATATACATGTATTTGTATATTTTAGCACATTTATATATTAGTTTTCCCCCATGGCTTTTTCTAAAGAATTTCATTTTATATTATTTTTTCTTTTTTTATTTATTAAAAATTTCTGCCTCCTTTCATCCCCCCATTTCCCTCCCACTCCCCCTACTCTGCCTCCCCCACCCTCTCCAGTCCTAAGAGAAGTCAGGGTGCCCTGCCCTGTGGGAATTCCAAGGCCCTCCCCGCTCCATCCAGGTCTAGGGAGGTGTGCATCCAAAAAGACTAGGCTCCCAAAAAACCAGTACATGCAGTAGAATCAAAACCCGGTGGCATTGTCATTGGCTTC
This sequence comes from Microtus ochrogaster, assembly GCF_000317375.1. Lineage (NCBI taxonomy): Eukaryota > Metazoa > Chordata > Mammalia > Rodentia > Cricetidae > Microtus > Microtus ochrogaster. The sequence continues at coordinate 21,136,460 of NC_022022.1, read as the reverse complement.
TCAGTTGGCCCTCATTGTCAGCCACATTAAGAGAGTCTGGTTGATCACATGCTCGTTCAGTCCCAGTCCAGGGGGCTTTGGTGAGCTTCCATTAGATCAGTCACACCATCTCAGTGGGTGGACGCACCCCTTGTGGTCCTGACTTCCTTACTCATATTCTCCCTCCTTCTGCTCTTCATCTGGACCTTGGGAGTTCAGTCCAGTGCTCCATTGTGAATCTCTGTCTCTATCTCCATCCATCGCCAGATGAAGGTTCGGTCTGGATGGTTGTGGACTACCAGCCCAGTTATGCTTCCAGCCATAATGGGCTGGGCCTTCCCACATCAATCACTAATAAAGGAATTGACTACAAGCTTGCCTGTAGCCTGCTCTTAAGGAAATTCAGGTGTACCAGAGTGATTTCATAAACAAGGCTCAGCTATGTGCATCACAGAGACTTGAGACACCAACAGGTCTTATGCTTGTGAAGAGTCTGAGGCTGAAAGAATGTGAAGCTAATTGATAATTGATAATGGTAAAGGAGACCAGTATCCTTTACATTTATTAAATAATAAGATAAACATTATCCTTTTTGCTAAGTAAATTAAGTGAGTTGGTCAAAGTCAAATCAAATACATTCAACTCACCAAATTTAATAAAAAAAATAAATATTTCAATGAAGATATTTAGAGTATTTAGTAATATAGCTAATGATTTAGTAAGCAAATTGTATTATTGAAATACATTTGAATGTATTATTTTATGTTAATTAAATATTCTCTTATTATTTTCACTTCTTTTTTGCAGATCTGGGAGAATGAACTCAGGTAATCATATCCTAAGCAGGCAGTGGGGCACATCCTCAGCCTGCTTTTATATTCCACTTATTTTTATGAATCTTCATCTTAATTGAACACTTCTCTTAATCAACTCCACTTTCCACTTGCCTTAATAAATTTCTTTCATATAAAACATAATGCACTGAATGAAAAGGCCTACACCACACTGTGAGTAACCTGCTGGTAAAGGCTTTGTGGAGGACACGTGTTCTATATGCTGTTCATGGGTTTCAGACATATTAGAAATGACTGACATTGGCCTACAAACTTTTTAAAAAGTTCCCCAAGTTTTCCTCTCCCCTCAGTTGGTGAATAATGAAAAAAAAATGTACTTATAGTGTTTGGAGTTATGTATATTCATTACCATGCCCAGTTGAACACTGGTGCCACCCCTAGAGACATAAGCGGTCTCCCTGGAAGAGCCCAATGAAAGAAAATGTGTTTTGATGAGTATCATATCATGATTGACAATAACTCTAGAGTCCCTACATTGAAAACATTCCCTTTGAGGTTTCTGGTTCATGATACATATTCTGAGAAAGACAAGCTTCAATATTCACTATGTCTATCTTCGTAAATTTGAGGATATCGATTCTACCCCAACATCTAGTTTAAAAGGAGAGACTAATATTTCAGCGTGCTCAGTTTTTCTTTGTTTTTCGGACAGAACATTAACTTTCTAGCTTTTTTTTTGTAGGAACCAGAAGCCAGAAATTTAAATGCTTGTCCTCATAATGTCCATTTTCTTTCAGGGGATATCTACACTCTGATTCTGATTCAAGTCTAAATCAGGAAAAAGGAACTGTCTAAAAGAAACTGTTAACAAATCAAATGTATGCAAGTTCAAATGCTACTGGAATATCAATATCAATATAATAATATAGAAAATAAATACATGCAGTTTAATGTCTTACTTTGAAATCCAAAAGATGAAACTGCATAATATTTCTCAATACTTCTGAAATTTTGAATAAAGATGCTATCATAGTATAAAAAGCAGCAAATGTGAAATAAACATTAATAATCAAAATATAGGTATATGTTTGAAAAGCATTTATTGATATCAAATTATACAAAAATAAAATATAGGTTCATCACAAAGTAAGCTTCCCATAGTAAATCAATAGCATTGAGCTATAAAGCACAAATTACTGAAAAAATGTTTAAACTATTACTGATATGAATTTTATATTCTATAGTCTCCTCATTCTAAAGATATAACTATGAGAGGACATAAACAAAAAGTAGTGGCAGAGTATGTTAGAGCTCCATATGTTGTGTCTGACTAAAACATGTATTAATTGGCATGATGTTACTGGTAATATGCATCATAATAGCCAAAGAATGAAACTGGACATCAGAAAGAAGAAAGAGATAGTATAGATTTACATCACATTTTGTGAAAAGACGTTTTTGTATAAACCAGGTAAATACAATGTGGAGACAAACATAGAAAAGAAAATTACTAAAATAGTTGAGAACAGCCCCCACTCTCCAGATAAATAAAGATCTCAGTAGGCTGTTCACTTTTAAAATACATTTTCATTTTCCAATTATGTCTATATCTGTCCAGATATTGGAATAAATCAAAGTAAAACTGACTTTACTTTTTAGGATCAACATACTAAGAACTTAGAAACTCCAACTGGACCTTCAGCTAAACAAACTGAAAATCTCGTACTGTTCCTAGCTCTTTCAAAAACTGGAGGTCACAGAAAAACTGCCCAGAGTGGAATGTTCTCCTTAAGAATAGCTTTGCCTCAAGGGAAATCTTTCACCAGAGCCTCACTAACTCAAGTTTTCTCAGGAACTTTGGAGAAATAAAATACTCTATTTTAGTGTCCTGTATGCTCCCCTGATGCCTACAGGGTACATGAAGATCTTCTGTGAAGATCACAGCCCTAAGATAGAGCCACACTGAACCACAAGCAAAACTTAATAATAAATTTAAAGACAAGGAATCAGGGTAAAGAAAGCAAAAATACAGCAGACAAGGAAATGAACACTCCATGCTATATATAATACTATAAGCAAAAGTAGGAAAACTTCATTCCAAGCTACACCATCTAAAATACAAAGCAACAAATCCTGGAAAGGATTTGAAACAACAAAACCTATTTGTTCATGAAGGGAAGTCAGGATGGTACAGAAATGTTAAAAGTATATCTACTGAGGTGTTTTATTTACTTGTAATTGCATAACTCAATGTAACCCTACCATATGATCCATCAAATCTTCTCATTGATAGTTTCCAAAAGAATTTCAAAACACAAACATGGCAAAGTCTGCAAATAGATGAGTACAGCAGAGTAACTGATAATTTTCCAAAAAAAAAAAACCTATCAAGATATACTTGAATAGACATGAGAGCAACTGGATCATAAAGCCCAAACTGTTTGCTGTTTGATCTTTTATAGGATCCAACTTGCTCACTTACTGACAGATATTGTAAAATTTTACATTCATACCCATTTAAGATCCCAACTAATGGTGAAAGGAAGACATCAAAATACCCCTAAATTCCCTCTCTGCATATATGAAAAGCCACTATCTTTATGAATGTCTCACAGAAGAGCAGTGTATTTATTCTGTTGTAGAAATTGCACTATACACAAATGTGTGTGTGTGTGTGTGTGTGTGTGTGTGTGTGTGTGTGTGTGTGTGTGTATGAGGGTCAGTTCCCCATCAATAAACAGCAAGCCTAGATGTGTTTTCACCTAACAACAATCTTTGAAAATACTTGGAGTAAATTAATAGCACTGCAACAGAAAAGAGACAAATCTACTGTCATTTGTGGACTTCAATAACTCTCAGTAATTAGCAGTCAGAACATGAAGAAAATGGGATAAAGTTAGCTTGAACAGCATAATCAATCAACAGGCCCAATTGATATTGTAGAATACTTTACTCACTAACAGTTGAGTGTACATTACGCTTAACTTAAAATAGAACATTCCATAATATAGACCATGTATTTATCATAAAACACAGCACAGCAAGATGAAGAAATAGAAATAATCAAAAATGTGTTTTGTACCATTGTCAAAAAATAATTTAGATCAGTGCTGGAGAGTTAGTAAGAAAATTCTCAAATACATGGATATTATGTTATACACTTTTGAATCAAACAAATCTTTTGAGGAATTAAAAGTTAATCAGTCACAAATAAAAATGCATTTAACACATTTGTATTTGTGAGATGTAGTGAAACCACACCTTAGATGGAGACTTATAATCTCAACTTTCTCTACTAGAAAAGAAGAATCAATAGTGGCAATCTAAGTTATATTTTAGGAAGCTAGAAAAAAAGAAGTGGAGGCTAAATACTAATTAAATAAAGGAAATATATGAGTTATGAATGAAAATCCATGAAGTTGAAATAAGAAATCAATATTGAAAAAACTGCCTTAAAGGATGAATGTCAATAAATTTGATATTTGTATAGCCAAAGATAATGAAGAAAAAAGAGAACATAAACATTATAGTTAGCAGTGAAGAAAGAAGGCTCTGAACCACTAAGCTCATTGTTGCTATTCAGATAATAAAGTGGCATTGTGTTCAACTTCATGCCAATAAATTTAAGAGTGCAATGGAATAGAACAGTTACTTACTAGAGAAAGACTTCTGGAATCAGAAAAGGAGAAACAGGTAGATCAAATATTTCTGTAAGTATTAAAGAAGTAAATCCAAGAATTAATAATTTTCCAAAATTAAGATATCAGTTCTAGAAAGACATGTGGTTGAATTCTATTATACAGAGAAGAGTTACATTATCCTTCTATAATCCTCTTCAGAAAATATATTTTAAAAGAAGAGAATGTTGATAATATAAAAACAAGGCATGGCTTTAAAAATTCACAATAATGAAACAATGAAACAACATTATCGCAAGAAAGAAAAATGTAGAATAAGATCATTTATGCATATATTCATAAAGATTGAAAAAAAATTAAAATTGATGATATATTGTAGAAAGTATTATGTACTACAACAAGGTGTGATAAATCTAGCTTGCTTGACATTTGAATATCAATTGACGTAATCAGTGAGAATAAAGGATAAAAAGTGATTATTTCAATAGTTAAAAAGAATTCTTTGACAAAATTCAACCAACCTCAAATAGAACTAGCCAGCAAAGTGGAACAGATAAACAAAAAGAACCATTTTGGTGACGAAGATGTATAACAAAACATCCAAAATATACAGCTAATGATGTGTTTTGTAGTGTTATTAAAATGTTCCTTTTAAGATCAGAAACTGAACAGTCTTTCAATACTCCTTAACAGAAGTTCTACATAAAGTTATAGTAGGAAAAAAGAAAAAATAGTTAAAGAAACTACTGAGGAAAAAATCTAGCCATTGTTAACTATTGAAGAATTATTACAAAACAAAATAGTATGCTGTCAGTATTCAAGATTCATTAGTGCTCTGAGCATGAATATATAAGTAAAAATTAAAACCCAGAAAAATTATACTATGGATTTCCTTTGTGTCTTTTGGATAAACCCGATGCACACTGTAAATTGAAAGACGTCCATCTTGAAATTCTACTCTGGCTGATTCTGATTCTATGACATGTAGAACTGAACACCAAGCAGACAGGAGAATGATCTGAGGTCATTGTCAAGAAAGGGACGTATCAGAACTCCCAATAGATGAATCTAAAATGGCTGAAAGACACGTAAGGAAATGCTCAACATCATTAGCCATCATCAAATGCAAATGAAAACAACTCTGAGGTTACATCTTATACCTGTCAATATGGCCATGATCAAAAACACACCTTAATAGATAACTGATTTATGATACTATGGTTTTCAGAAATACAGAGTCTTGTTACCACAGTGTGGAGCAGTTTATTGTAAACCATGAACTGTTAGTGATAACTATCAAGATTGCCCTTCCACTAACAAAAGTATATCAAATAAATCAGCAAAGGAAATTATATGCAGTTTGGTATGATGTATGAATATATAAATTCAGTGTGCTCACTGCTAAATTTTGTTTTTAACCATTTAAATCTTTATGGTGTGCATTATTTTTTTAATTCATAGAAAATTGATATCGCAGAACAGTTGACATTTAAATCTATGAAAAAATATCACCCAAATGTTATCGAGACAAAATAAAAAATAATAACATATATTAAATCAAGAAAAATAAAAAATTTAAGGAGAGAAACATATGCACAACTTAAATTTTAGTTAATTTGAGTAATGATTTTGAAAAATAATTGCATAAAGTTGGTATGATGAAATCTTACAATTAGAGAGGTTATCTAGATTTCTGCTTGACCATTCTGAAAAACATTGACTCAGTATATGATAGACCTATGTAACAATACGATTCATTATATTATTTACTTAAAATTCCTAAAAAGAAATTTGTCTTACAGAAGATCCTGGGCACCTATAGAAGATTATGGAGGAAAATAAAGTTACTATTTAATTTGTTTCACTGCAAGGATTAAGAGATACAAGTATTGTTTTGATAAAGAAAACTAGTTTCAGTGAGAATTGCGATGAATGACTAAAACCTTAGAAAATAATAGTTAAGCACCCAGGTAGATATACACAGGGCAGGAAGATACGTTTAGACAATAGAATAATTTTCTCACAGAGAAACAAGAAATTATTAGAGAATGAACTTTTAAAGAAAATGGAAAAAAAAAATCAAAGACCTCTGAACCATGTGATTATCTGGGTTGAAAGAGAACCAAGAAAATAAAGGGAAAGCATTAGGCTCAGACCTTGCCTGCATGGCATGGGATGTGCACAGCCAAGATAACTATGCAGGGCAATCTGAGCGTCTTTACACTCAAGACGGGCAGGCAGGGGGTGGGGGAGGCTTAAAGTACATGTCTCGAGTACATGCATAGAACTCATTTTCTCTGTTCACCCCTTGCAGACTCAACCCATGCTTGCCTATATGCATATTTTTCATCAGGAGTGTACTGCTTCCCAAAATGTGTTTTGCATTTTAACAATATCCCTAGCAACACTGACACACATTGAGTGTCAGGCTCTCCAGAATTAGCTGTTTCTATTTCAAATCTCCCAGTGTGTATTCCAATTAGAAATATGGCCCAACTGATTTGCATGCTTACCTATATTTTTATTCTTGGAAGTAATAGAGAAAATATACCTTAAGATTTATTTATGATTCTGAAACTCAGAGTTGATTTTGAGACACTTAATAACAGGGCTTACTTTTTTTCTCATTTTAAGCATAATCCTCAGAGAGACTCAAGATGGTATTAGGTAAGGTTAAATAGAAATTTACATAAAATGTAATTTTATGAATTATAAGGATATGTACCGATGTTCTACTGTAGATATTCCAAGTGTAAGAGACCAAAAATGGATGAAAAATAGGACCTTATATATAATTTTAAAATATATAATCATGCATGGGTGACAATGTGCTTTTGGATGATACAAATAACACATCCAGGGACTTTCTACATTTTTTTTTCTTGTAGATGAACTTCCTCTAACTGCTTTACCTAAAAATAGGTAGGAATCTCCTGTCACCTTTTCCTTCTAATGAGAAGGAGGTTTTGAAAAGCATCTGGGGGCAGCTATCTTTTCACCCTAAGGAATCAAATGCTGTCATTCTGCCTTGAATTATGCCTGATCCTTCTCAACTTAGCAAGAAAAAAAAACACCTCTTGTCATTGCCTATCCAATTTTTATTCTATTCATTACAGAATACTTTTCAAGATTACAGAGTTGGGTTGAATGATTGATAACTATAAGTTTTTTGCAACTTTATCAGTTAGTCATCATTCCAAATATGTTGTTTGATTATAACTGCTTATATATTCTTTTTAATTGCTTACTTAATTTATCGTTATTTCGACTGCGCCAGCTTATGATGTCAACTTAGATCAAATATAATAGGTATGTTTTAGGAAAGAATGGCAGTGTATCTGTTTGGGCCAATGGATGGAATTTTGCTTGTAATAACCCCTTTGTCTATCTTATAGTGCTCTTCATGTTGCACTAGCATCAGTAGATCAATTTATCCTTGGGCCCACAATACAAATGGTAGCTTTTTTGTCATGACCAAACAGAAAGAAATACGAATTAACTCCAGGACACCATGTACCTGTTAAACAATGTGCAGATTGCTCAATGGAATAATCACTGACGCCGGGTCTTAACAAATATTTTAGTTAGCACACGCCTCACTATGCATAGCAATTTCTCATGAGCGAATAAAGATGGAAAGAAGCCAATTGTTACATGTTAACTTGACACTCTCTAGTAAGCCATATAATGATTTCTCATGGGAAAAGCTTATGCTAAAATAGGTAATTATTAGTCAAAATGTCTCTGGGCAAAAATAAATTACTTTCAGAGTCCTAAGGGTTGCTGAGTCAGGTTTTCTGCCTAATGAAATGACTCACTGTTTTATGTCGGGTTTCTTTTTTTAACGATTTATTTAGAGTCTTATGTGTTCAGGTTTCTCTTTATTTCAAATTTTCCTTCCTTTCTACACTACAACATATGCAAGTTACCTACTCTTGCAAAGACACCTTTGAAATAGGTAAAAGACTTGATGAAACTAGAGATTTGAGCCACATCTAAAGCAGTTTTAAATTCCTTAGTAAAAAAGAAAAGTCTCATTGGGAAATGATCATTGTTTCTGAGCTACCTTATGGAGGCATTCGTAGGAATTATTGTTGTTTAACATTCTGTTCATCAGTTTACTTAATCTGATACATTTGAATTTATCAAAAAATCAGATTACCATATGTAGAATGTGGAGCAACTGTTTGCTAGACGATAATATGACTGACACCTGGTCCAGTTCCTGAGACAGCCTCTATTCCCAACTGAAATTTCATGAGTACTCCTTATTGTCTTCAGTCTTACTGAAATTCTAATTGAATTCCTGCTAAAATCACCCTTTATGCTCTACTTTTAAGATTCCAAGACATGTGTAACACACATCTCTAACTTTGTTTAAATTCCTCTTTCAAGATGGTTCCCAAGGCCTAAGACTTCCATGTTGAAGTTTAGATACAAGGTAACCACGTTCTTGGTACTAGTTTTTTTTTTTTTTTTTTTTTTTGCGTTAGTTTTACATCTTACAGAAAGCAACTCATAGGAGGAAGATTCATTTTGGCTCACTATTTCAGATGAACTTTATTTATTATGGTAGAGAAATCTCATCAGAGCATTTTAGCTAGAGGGAAAGCATGTGTAGTATGCTATTAATATCAAGGTGGATTAGGAAAATGTGAGATCAAAATCAGGGGCAGGTATAACTTTTAAAATCCCAACACTAGCTATTCACTTCTGCCAGCTTGCCCCCAAATCCTCAATGCATATGATCAAAAATAGGCCACTCTCTGCCGACAAATACCCAGAACATAAACCTTTCATGGCCAGTAAAGATTCAAACCAAAAGACTCACCACAAAACTTGTGCTGAGAGAATGCTCCTTCATTAATTTATTTATTATTGGGTTTGTTTGATTCAATGCTTATGAAGTTAAGTATTCCTTGTACTAGTTTTGTTCCTGTTATTATATATGTAATAAAATGTTATTAACATGCTATATATGTCAATAAAATATTCTGAATAAAGCGATTCAAAGTAGAAGGAGTTTGGTAGACCCACCAAATCAAGACAGTTCCTCATAGATATTACTTGTCCACACTATGTTAAAAGGAAAATTCAATGTAACCATTACACTAACTCATATTTTACAGAAGTACTAAATGATGTGCATTAATCAAACTGGATAATTTTTAGTTTGTATTTCCATGATAATTTTAGAAATTTCTCCACAGAATTTGGTCTTTCTTTTCAATGTTTCAGCGCATTTCCTTGGAACTGTACCCACTTGAGACGCACAGCCAGACAGCTGCTCCACATTTTCCTTAATGTTTTGTTTCATTGCTTGTGTTCCAAATGTACTGATTTTTAAATCACTTTCCCATCCTTGGGAACATCTGCTATTCTTTCTTTTCATGTTCTAAAATGTATTAATTTGTCTGAGCAAGAGTTTTTTCCTGGTTTGGAATATAGCCAAGTCTGAAGTTTATTTTAATTTGAAAACAGTGACTTGGAAACTATAGTTATTTATGATTAAATGTGCTTTTGCAAGTTACCTCACATTCTGGGACAGCTAAAACAAGATTGCACCAAAGTATGATTATATTGGAGAATAAAATCTCTTAAAGACATAGAGTCATTGCATCCTTTTTCTCTACTTTTGCTGGTATATTACAAAATGCATTGGCAATGTATTTAAAATGAGTAAAGTGCTTTTTATTTTTCAATTACTTCATACATCTACCTAGTGAATTTGGTCAACCCCACACCCCTTTTTCCTCTACGCTAGCTTTCCCTATGCGCCACTGTTTTCTTCTCTACTTTAAAACCCACTGAGTCCATCCCATGTTCATCTTTTTGGGTCTGGGTTACCTCACTCAGGATAGTGTTTTCTATTTCCATCCATTTGCATGCAAAATTCGAGAAGTCATT
>NC_022022.1:21109220-21124954 GCF_000317375.1 Microtus ochrogaster | reverse complement strand
TGGGAGGCTGGGAGGAGGCGGAAAATTGTTTTTTTTTCCTTTTCTCAATAAAAAAAAAAAAGAAAAAAAAACCCCACTGAGTCTAGTTACTATCATCTATATGTGCATTGGTGTAGGGCCAGCTACTGACTACCCTCGTATCTCTGAAGAAAACCCACTCTCCTCCTCCCAGAATCCATCAGCTGCCAGCTCCTAAACTAGGCCTGAAATTTAATCCTTGATCCATGTAGAGATTTTGGCCAGTTCGTTGTTGTGCAAGTCTTGCGTGTGCTGTCACAGCCCCTAGATTGACACTTTAAATTTCATGATATTGACACATACAATTTCTGCAAATGAAAATCACAGGTCAGTATTCTGGTTTGCCTTTGTAAAAACGTGATGCTTTCTTTCTGGACTTTTGAGTGTCCTTTCTTTGCTTTCTTCTTAGCAGTATCTACACGACTAAGAGAGAAGTTCATTTCTGTTCACACTCCTTGTCTGATCTACTGTCTCCTACAGTCAGATGTAAATATCTTTCCCTAGGTACAGGGCACTTTTGGCTATTATTTTATCCAAGTGTCTGTGTTATGCCTTTAAATTATATTGTAGTTTTCTATTATGTATCAGATGTTGGTAAAATTTAATAACTTAGTAGTCAATCATAATCTTAGGATTTTTGCCCAATTCCCACCACTTTTGTGTCCAAACTGCTGCAGTAACCCACATACAATTTGTTTTGGGGAAACCTTTGTAGTTACAACACAGTTTGTGTGTGTATCACACTCGGACTTCCACTGAGTCGGATTAGAGGAGAGGACCCAGGGACCTGGAGGTATATAATAAATAGGAATTCCTACCTTTCAGTACCAGCACCTTATTCCCTTTCTGATGCCCGGATCCCAGAGGTGCCCATGAGCCTGTCACATCACTGACACACATTGGTGGAGAGGCATCATGTCTTGACTTCTCCAATGCATTGTCTGACAGTGTACACTGATACATTTTTCTAGTCACCAATCTCATTGAGCAGCTGTTCTCCACGTCCATCTCGAGCTGTAGAGAAATTAGTTAATGCTGTTTGCTTCTAATATAGTGTTAGCTCCTTGTGGCTTTTATTTCTTGAGCACAAGTTCTGCTCCTTGGAATCGATTGTTACAAATTCACTGCTTTCCTATCAGAGAGATTCTCTCCTCACAGATCTAACACGTTGTAAATTTCTGCCTAGGATCCTTTTTTTCAAGAAGGCTTTAGAGTTACGAAAATTTAAATTCTTCAAATACATGTCATGCAAGATATCTTCTACTTTTCTTTGTCTGTAATTATCTCAATTCTCCCTATTTTCCCCACTAGTCTTCCTAAGAACTAATATCGTCTATGCTAAATTAATGCTGATATGTATTGTTCCTAATACAGTAGTTATCATATAATAGCATCAAAACAATTTTAACTAATGAAAAGGCCATCATAGCAATATTATGCAAATATACAATATATAAAATATAAATGTCTTTCATGTCTATCAAGCTTAATTATAAAAATTAAATACCAAAATGGTAGCTCCTCTAATATTTGTGTGTAATATATTTAACTAATTCTAATATTATTGAAATTTCATTTAATTCCAGAAAGCCTTATTCAAATGCCAAGAACATTCCTTCCATCAATCCCAACATCACAGAATTTATATTACAACAATTAACATCATCTTTTTGCATGCAGTTATTTTTGTATCCATCTTCATTTCCCTTTATGGGGTATAAGAGGGTGATAAAACAATCGTCAGAGATATGACTCGTGTATTAGTAGTAGATGGAATATTGAATCAGATATATATCAATATTTCTAAGTTGTATGTAGAAACTCCAAGCGGTCAATAGTGCGTTCAGTAAACTACAATTACTATAAAATAATTAGTTTAATAAAATAACAAAATTATTACTTAAGTTCTCCCAAATAGCTTGATGCATCATTTGTTTCTGTAAGTGCAGATATGTCTTTGAATTCTTTCCTAAATGTCAATTCATCTCCTGTGATGTTCAGCATACTTCTCATGTTCAAATTGGCCTGGTCAGTATGCTGGGCACTCCTGGTGAAATTATTAGCTCTAAATCAAAGATATAGTTTCACGTATTCACAACGCCTTGTCTTTATTCTGGCAAGTAGAGAGATCACAGTGATTAATATGCCTTCTGGCAGATTGCAGGAATGGCACAAAACTCTAATGGCTTTAAATGCAAAAACCAAAACAAAAGCAAAAAACCAGGAATATAGTACTGAAGACATAGAAACACAACAAAAAGCAAACTGTGTTCTTGGCAAGCCAGGATCTTCAATGCGTAAAGGAATTACTGTGCCTGTCCATCTATGTAATTCCTCTTGATCTGTAGCTCTGGACTTGTTTCCTACTCATTCTTTTTGTCTAGTTCAGGACAGTGCTTTATGTTTCCTTCATACACCATTTTGCTAAATACTTCAAGTCAATAAATCTACAAAAGCTTTATGTTCAAAAAGTAAACAAGTGAGGACAAATATGACTGAATGAAAAAGTGAAAAGTATAATATTAAGTTGAAAACAAAATGTGTACATACTCATTGATATATGTTGACATGTATAAGATATATATTGTACAATATTAGATTTTAATTATGTGCATAGACAGATACACCCAAATACCTCAGTGCAAAATGAGAGATCTACAGGTCCCATTTCAAAGGAGGACTGTGTTTTTATGATCAGATTAGTGTATTGTGAATAGGAAAGAGACATAGCCCCTTATATTACATGTGCTTCTATATTTTTCCATTTTTCTTTATAAATTATTAAAATGTTAAAAGTACAGATAAGACGATTCAGAAAAGTATGCACATATATATTCAAATATTAATAGCACACTTGAATGCTTCATTATGCATGCAATACAGTTGTTTTGTTTGTTTCACGCTTAATGACTTCATATTCATTACTTTCTTAGAGGTATATCCAATAAATTCCCATTAAATCTAAGACCCACTCCATGAAATAGAACCTATATCTAACTCTGCCAATAAACTGAGACCATTTAGTCATCAGCCTAGGGGAAACCCTACTACTATTTATTCTGCTAAATAAATAGAGAAATAAAATGACTTCTAATGATATATTCCTATATCTACAAATCAGTACAACACTCAGACATCATCAGGGAATCTTTCCCTTGCAGTAGATGGTAACTAACACAAAGAGCCACAACTGGACGTGTGCAGAGAGTGAGAGCCTTTGGAACACTCAGCCTTATATAGGATATCTTTACCAAATCCCAATTCCACAGGGCTCATGGATCTATGCAGAAGGCGAGGCAGAAAGATTGTAAGACAGAGAGGTGGTAGACTTCAGAAAACAGCATCATCCAGCTACTGCTGATACCTATGTAAACTTGCAGAGGCTGTGAATCCATGCACAAACCCGGCATAGGTTCACACAAGAATGTCCCAGCTTAGATTAGGGGAAATGTATCCAAAGTCCCACACAAAACCAAGAGGCTATATGTAATGCCTATAGGAGAAGGAAAGTCAGTATTCTTCAAGGTAGTGGCAATGTGTATATCAATCACACTCCAGTGCATGGTCCATGGCCAGGAGTAGAACCCATTCCAAAACAGACTTCACGTTTGTTGTGTGTTGATGATGTTGTTGCTGTTGTGTGGTGGTGGTGGTGGTGGTGTTGGTGGTGTTGGTGGTGGTGGTGGTGGTGGTGGTGGTGGTGGTGGTGTGTGTGTGTTTGTGTTGGTTTGTTTTGATATTTTTGTCTTATTGTTTTTTGTTTTGACATCTGAGTGCTTTTTTGCTTGTAGTGTTTTTCTTTAAAAGAGAGGACAGAGAGATAATATAGAGAACATGTGAGAACATGTTGAGTGGATAAGGAGGTGTGGAAGGACCTGGGACGATCTGGGGAGGTAAAAGAATGTGCTCAAACTATATTGTATGCAAAAAATATTTCAGTTAAAAACATGGAAAAATCTAAAATGCAGGTTGACTTAAAAAAATGACCAAAACAAAACAGTGGGAAAAGAAATTGTGAATATTTAAGGAGGTTAGTCTATTACAGAGAATCCAAACAGCTTTGGCAGGACATAGACAGTGTACTTTAAGGAGACCCCCTAGCAATGGAAAAATCTAGGTTGTATAGATGAAATCATTTAACAGATTTTCATTTAAAGAAGTAAATGCCTCCGGGGTACACTACTCCAATAATTGTGCCCTGGAAGATGTTTACAAAGATTCAGCAACCTCAATTGAATGCGTCATTATCCATATGCCGCTAAATTCGCAAGAGTACAACAAAGTTATGGAGTCATGGAGGCGTCCCTTAAGACTTTAGACAAAACCCAGGAAAGTTTCCTCCTGCATCAGATGGAAACAGACACAGAGATCCAGAGTTAGACAATATGCGGAGTGAGACCTTGAAACACTCAGACCTCAATGGGGTATCTCCATCAAATCCCTAACCCAGACATAATCTCCAAATGACAACCACTAAACAAATGAAATTTTAGTTTAATCAAAAGGAGATTTACTGGAGAAACAGACTATTATTTTGGAAAGGTCACTTGCCCCTCTGTACATAAACAACAAAGAATGAACTCATGGCATCTTTAGAGGTTTGTTGTCTCATAATGCCCTGTCATGGATTTTTCTTTGTTTTTTTTTTAATTTTTGTTTGTTTTTTTTTCTTTTTAAATTTTTTCTTATTCTTATTTCTAATTATATATATATACATACATAGTAGTCTCTCTTTTAACTTATAAGTCTATTGCTTATATATTTAGTATTTTTATGGGATTCCTGAGGTTATGAACAAATGGGTGTCTGTCTGTCTATGCATTTCTTGGCTCTTTTCCTTCTTTTTGTTTGTCCTATTCCAAAGTGTTAGATTATTGTTTTTAAATTTTATTTCTATCCCTGAGAACCCTGTTTGTTGTCTAGTGAGGTACAAAAGGAGGCAGATCTGGATGTGAGGGGCAGTGGGGAGGAAATGGGAGGAAAAGAGGGAGGAGAACCAAAATCAAGATATAATATGTAAAAAAATTCATTTTTAATAACAGAAAAAATCTCCTTCCAACCTTTCCATCGTCATTGGCAAATTATTCTACCAACTCTAATAAAACAGCATAAACTCTTTTATTATATTATAATTTGTACTGTAAAAGAGCTGCTGTGAGTGAATATTACCGTATTTTCCCAGGACATGTCCTTCTTTATTAGCTATTCCAGAAAAGGAAGCTAGAACCAGTTAATGAAGCCCAAGTTATTGAGCTTATATCATAGCAACAGAGCTCAACACACACACAGCAGGAATATGAATCATATCACACAATACACTGAATGCATGGAAATTCCCATATTCTGGAACAAGAATAATTTGTTTATTAAGAATACAAGGTCCCCCTAAGATTGTCTGTCACATGTAAAGACATAGATATTATTTGGTAACTGATAATTGCTAACACACAGTATCTAAAGATATTATTAAATCACTTCACTTTAAACATATTTTGGGGATATTGAACTTTCAATAATGATTCAAACCACATTATTTTGCTGTTTCTCATAGGTAACTACAGACCTGTGTTCTGTTAGATTGGCTCTGGATTTGATCCTGTGATAAGAGTCAGGATAGATAAAGGTTCAATGTCTTTTCTACTACTAAAGTAATAAAAAAAATCTTAAGTTTTTGTCTTACCCTTTCTTTTTATTTTACATCATTTATTCTCTTTCTCCCTCCCTCTCTCTCTCCCTCCCTCCCTCCCTTCCTCTCTCCCTCCTTTTCCCTCTCTGTGCGTGTGCATGCTGGTGCACCTCTGTACACATGTGGGTATTGCTATCCTTTTACTGTGGACTATTCTGGAATGTTGTCAGGCTTGGTGGCAAGCCCCTTGCTAGCCCACTAGTTCTTTCTTCACGCACACATTTTGTCCAAGCTTCTAGAGAGTCTATGTAAGTTCTTTTCATCTCGTTTTGTTGCACTCAATTCCTCTAAAGCTGTCCTAATTCAAAAGCACTATTGTTGATGATGTAGAATTGAACCCATGTGTTTGAGATTTATAGATTTCTCTTTATCTGTTTGACAACAGTCTCACAGATTTTTCTAGATCCACTTTCTGTTGGTGGGAAGTCAGTAAGTGTGGGCTCGTACCCACATTGAGGCACCAGATGTAGGAGAACAAGAATAAATTCATCCCATATTAACTCAGAATTAAGTGTTGTAAGGGGTTCTTTATCTAAAGGGGACTTATAGATCACAGTCCTCTGCATGAATGGGAAAAGGGACTGAATCCAGCATCCAGGCCCGAGAGAAGAGGAAAAAGCAGGCACTCAGGTGTGCATCTTTTTGGTACCCAAGACACCACCCAGCTTGATCCATCCTCTCAAAGGTCACTGGCTAAAGGAAGTTCCCCAGCATATTTCTTCATACTTATTTAGTATATTCTATGGAATCATAAACTAGAAAACTCATAATAATGAATCAAAGTTCCTGGTTAGGATACTGAGGTATCTTCTGTATGTTAGAGTTTACCTGACACTGTGGTTAGCAGAAATTGTCTGGTCATCCTCATTTATTTCCCCTAGGACTTATTGTGTGGTTCATAGTTTGGGTTGCTTATATTATATGCTGTCATTGTTATTATAAATGTGAATGTGTAAGAGATACATTAGATGAGAAGGAGAAAATAAATATTGTATTTTTTAGTGATATTGTCACATTAGCAGAGATAGTGCAGGAGACTCTTTTATCAGAAATTGCAAGTTTAACATCATGTATGTTAAAATTTTAAAAATATCAATCTTCTAGCTATGTATTGATTTTTATTTTGTTTATAGAAATTGTATTATAATAGATTTATTTTATACTATTAATTTATCATATTCCTTTCACATAGTACTGATTAATCTATTATATTCATTATATTAAAGTTACTGCAAAAACATTTAGATTATATTAACAGTTCAGAAAAAAATCAAACTAAATGGGGCTAAAATTTTCAAATGTTCTTTTGTGCCTATTGTTAGAACAGCTCAACTAAACAAAAGTAAAGTGTTATCACATGCACGTCTGTTGTGGGAAGCTGCTTGTTCATTCCCGGCTGCTCAGACCCTAAGTAACAACACAAAAACTGTATTAATTAAATCACTGCTTGGCCTATTAGGTCGAGCTTCTTATTGGCTTGCTCTTACATCTAGAATTAACCCATTTTCTTTTTTTTTATTTAATTTTACCACATGACCTACCAGCAAGGTTCCAATTAGCAACTTGTGTCTTTCCTCTCTGGTGTCTCCATGGCATCTCTGTCTCCACCTTATTTTCCCAGCATTCACTTTAGTTTTCCCTGCCTAACTTTATTCTGGCCTGTGCAGGCCCAAGACAGCTGCCTTATTAACCAATAGTATTCACAGCAAACAAAGGGGAATCCCACATCACATGTCTCTTGAATATTGCTATTAATATTTAAAATAAAAAATTAAGATGAATATTAATTTACATTTTCAATAATTTAAACTTTTATCAGAAGGTTTACACCCTTAAGGATAAAATTATAGAAATTTCCTTAGGTTTTGCATTCTACCAGCGGCTAGGTAGGTCCTGCAATTATCCATTTAGCACTAACTTCAGTGAAAGAGGGGGCACTTTTCCTTTCTGTTTTGCTGTATATTAAAAAGGACCATGACTCTTATAATCAGAAGTTTTTCTGTAAATGTGTTATATTTACAAGCACTGGATTTATTTGTGAATTTTAATAGGCTTGTGAAGACCACGTTTACATAGGGTGAGTGCAGAGCACAGGGGATAATCTGTTTAAAGGATTTTGGTTTCCAAGATATCAAAGTTATTTTCAACATAATTTTATATAAAAATAATCATGTAGAAAAAGTGAAAATCCACATTACTTCCTCTAAACTTTCATTTGATGATATTTCGAAAGCCTGAAACACATTTGAGTTAATATGTTGAGTTTCCTGAGAATGATACCTTCCTTGTGTGGGTAGTTAGACTGACAGAGGAGTGCAATTAAAGAAGGGAAGCTGAAATAACTATCGCTCATTAAAATAATTTTTTATGAAAAAGAAATATTTTTTTTTATTTTTCGGATGGGCTTTAATTCAAAGAAATATGTTTAATTTGAAAGCATAAGTGTAACACTGAATTAAATAATTTTGTGCACAAGTACTTGAGCTCCAACTGTCTTTGAAGAGATATATTTTCCCTATGAAGAATTATGGGAACAAGAAGACTAAGAATTGTATCATTAATTATAATTAAATTGATATTATTTCTCTTTCTAACTGTTCTAACCTTAAGGAAATATCAAGTACTCTTTCCTAATTCTTTGTAAGTATATTTAAATGTCCACTGCATATTTAAACTCTAGATATGGTTTTTTTAAAAAAATTAAATGTCAGGTTTTATTTTTATATGCTTCATAATAAACTAGGAAATATAATTGAGAGTAGAGGAAAATAAAAATTCTTGCCACATTTCTACTCTCACATTCTTCTAGAGGCTTTAGCATTAAAATGTGCATAAATATCTCCTGGGATGAATGTATCTTATTCTCCTAAGGTGCCAGAAGAGAGAAGGCATAGCATATGCTTTACAAGAGGAGGTGGGGCTTAGTGCAGACAAAACGCACACAAGAGGCAATCCCAAGAGCATATCACCCTTGACAACATGCCAAGAACGTTACCCCCATTTTAAAACAAAAAAAAACTTAAGGAAATATGTGCCCAAAGCAAGAGAAACCATGTATGAGAGTGTATAAATGTTTAATAGTTTAAGTAGAGGTTAAATAACTACATAAGTGAACAGAGGAAAATACTGTAAATCAGAAACTTACCATCTTCAAAAACGCCCCTTCACATTTTACTTCTATTTTTAGGAACGCAGTCCTATTTTACATCAATAAAATTAGTTCTACATAATAACAAAAGCAAAACATTATGAACCATTTTGAAAAGTATTAAGGTGAACTATTAATAAACTTTAATCAAATTAAACATTTTATAATTTGAAAAATCATATGTAATCATACACACATACAAACTCTACTTACCTCTACTTTCTTTTTTTTTAGTAAAGAACATTTATTTATTTATTTTATTTTATTTTTTAAATTTCAATATCAGTTTTTTGTTTTTTTTATTGAAAGAAAAAAAAAGAGAAATTCCTTCCTCCTCCCAGCCTCCCATTTCCCTCCCCCTCCTCCCACTCCTCTCCCCCTACCTCTCCAGTCAAGAGCAGTCGGGGTTCCCTGCCCTGTGGAAAGTCCAAGATCCTCCCCCCTCCATCCAGGTCTAGGAAGGTGAACATCCAAACTGGCTAGACTCCCACAAAGCCAGCACATTAAGTAGGATCAAAACCCACTGCCATTGTCTTTGTCTTCTCATCAGCCCTCATTGTCTGCCATGTTCAGAGAGTCCGGTTTTATCCCATGCTTTTTCAGTCACAGTCCAGCTGGCCTTGGTGAGCTCCCAATAGATCAGCTCCACTGTCTCAGTGGGTGGGTGCACCTCTCGTGGTCCCGACTTCTTTGCTCATGTTCTACCTCCTTCTGTTCCTCATTGGGACCTTGGGAGCTCAGTCCAGTGCTCCAGTGTGGGTCTCTCTCTATCTCCATCCATCGCCAGATGAAGGTTCTATGGTGATATGCAAAATATTCATCAGTATGGCTATAGGAGCTAACTGGGGACATCGCCCTGGGCACCTGGGAGTCCCTCTAGGTTCAAGAGTACTACTCAGCGGTAAAAAACAATGACTTCTAGAATTTTGCATGCAAATGGATGGAAATAGAAAACACTATCCTGAGTGAGGTATCCCAGACCCAAAATGAGGAACATGGGATGTACTCAGTCATAATTGGTTTCTAGCCACAAGTAATGGTCATTGAGTCTATAATCTGTGATCCTAAAGAAGCTAAATAAGAAGGTGAACCCAAAGAAAAACATATAGTTGTTATCCTGGGTATGGGAAGTAGACAAGATTGCTGGGCAAAAAATTGGGAACTGGGGGGTGGGGTGGGATGGGGGTAAGGGGAGATGGGGAGAGAAAAATAAGAAGGGGAGAATGGGGGGAACTTGGGGGAATGGGATGATTGGGAGAAAGGAAGGTTGGATAGAGGAGCAGGGAATCACATAACTTAATTAAGGGAGCCATCTTAGGGTTGGCAAGAGACTTACTTCTACTTTCAAGGGTGGAATAGTATTAAAATAGTCAAAAATGTAATTTGCATTTCAACATATCAATATCCATTTTAAAACTGATGTCAGATGAGATAATACTAAAAATCCTTTTTAATAATCACACATTTAAAGATAGTCAAACTTATCAAACATGATTCGAGCCTATTAAATTCAATTATAAAAGAAAACAGTATTAAGCCAGAGAGTCGAAAGAAATGAATAAAATAATAAAAGAATAATAAAATAATTCTTATTTCCAAATATAATATTTGAACCCTTTAAACAAACTTTTTTAAGTTTTATGTAATTATAACTTTTAAAAATATGTAGTATATTGCTCTTATAGGATATTTGCTTCAAAGATAAAGGTAAGGTAATTGCTAGACTGGAAAATGCATTGACAGCAGTTTCTTAAAGACTAGTGGAGGAGACACTATGTTTACATATGAATGGCAATATTGGGATGCAAAAACACTGATACTGTAGAGTCATACATGATTCTGAAGTATTGTTTTTTTAAAATTTTTTAGTTAGTACTGTTACTGACAATTTTTCAGAATATATTCAGATCATAATTGGTCTCCTTACACTTGATTACAGACCCATAACCCCCTAATATTTTCACTACTTAAAATTACTTAGTATTTCTTTAAGAATTTCGAATGTGTGTTTTTGAATGACATTCACTCCTTTGCCAATTCTTCTTAGACTCATTCTTCCTCCCTAGACACCCAACAGTGCGCCATTCTTTTTGAAACTCATCATAATCAATTTATTTTGCCCAAAAAATTTTGGATTTATGAGCTTCCACTTCAGTGTGGTCCATTTACCATCCCTACCATGCACACTGGCTTGCTTCTCTAGGAAAACATTAAATTTGTACTGAAAAACCCATCCATACCCAGAATCGAAGAAGGGGAACTAAGTCTATGTTAGTCACTCACTTATCCTCAGTACTAGTCTGAGGAACACATTTCCTATATATTGCGTTAATATATTCCAGCAGCCCATTTTTGGGTAGGAAGATCCAAATACCAAGCTAATCTTCATTCTTTTATAGGGTTTCCTATGAAAAAATTCAGATAAAAATAATAGATTTCTAAAATAAGAAGTAGGAAAAAATGTCCAAGGAAGCAGATAGAAGATATTTTTGATTGGTTCAGTATAGATTGTTATACTTTCAAGTTAAAGAAAATGTGCTTCCTCACGTTTGGGGAAAACATAGAATAAACATGGATCCTTATAGGGCAAAATATAGGAGACAGGCATTGCCTCACCTTTCTGGTACATCAACTGAAAACAGGAAGAACCAGATATACACACACAATCACACACACACGAAATTGTCATGGTGAACTCAGCACTTTAAGGGAAGGCATTACTGTGACTTTCTCATGATCCTTGCAATGTGAGTAGTGTCCTTTGTTCACATACTAGATTCACCCTTGTAATCATTTGAACATTGAGGAAATTTCACTATATCTCTCCTGTACTCTTTTTAAGAATAGGGTTTTCGGAGACAAAGAATACACAGATTCACACTATTTCTTTGATTTTTTTCCACTTCCTGTCTGTTAAGTAAAATTGAACCTTGAATTTGTATCATTTTATTTCTTAACATTTAAATATCTTATTCTTTATGAATATTTGTTAATTTTACTCTAGCTTACCAGATAGAAATTTAAGATTTGAAACATCATTGTACTTTTCTTCCCCTAGAATGATTTTATAAAATGCTTTCCCAGTAAACAAAATGATGATACTTAACAATCATGATATCTTGGCATTCTTTCTTTATCAGGCATGGGAAGATAATTGCTGGTCTGCCAACTTGAGTCAGGCTCTTTCGTGATTTTATCAGGCAAGATCGTGGCACCTGGTGCAGCATTTGCAATAGACTTTCTGTCTAAAAATTCGTATCTAATACAAGTCCTATTTAATCTTGATTTCCCCAGAACTCTCGCCACACTACCAATTGAAGCCTTTCCAACACCAGTATTCCACCTAACTACTTTGTTTTCCCTAAAATCTACTATTCATTTCCATTATACTATGCTCCCCACAAAGTCTCCTTTCTATTCTCTTAACTCCCGTTTGACTTCCATTCTTGCTGTGTTGTGACTGAGAACATCTCCCATATATTTATGTATTTGAACATCTGGTCTCCAATGGGTGGTGAGCTTGGGGAATTTCAAGAGTTGTGACCTTGTTGAAGGACGTACGTCAGTAGAGTTACATCATACATTTTAAAGATTTGAGTTATAGATCAAATATATATCTTTCTCTGCTTCATGCTGGCTAATCAGAATGTGAGCTCTTAGCTGCTTGCTTCTGCCACCATGCCTGTGTTTGTTGTCATTCTGTCTCTACCACTAAGGATACTAGCCCTCTGCAAACATATCCTAAATAAACACATTTATTTTTACTGTAAGTTTCCTTGGTCATGGTATTGTTTTTACTTAGCAACAAAATGTAACTAACATAATGTAAACAACCTAAATAAAATATTGGGGTCTAGAAACTGAAGATAAGAAAGGGCATGCGTTGTTTAACTTTGTAGACTCAAGTTATATAGCTCAGAATAATTGCTTTACACTTCCATCCATTTCCCTGCAAGTTTTATGATTTTCGTTTTTATGAGATGTGAGTACTACAATCAGTTGATCTCTGCATTTGGATTGATTGTGGTTCTTTAAAGTAGTCTCCATCTTTTGCACAATGAAGCTTCTTTGAAGAAGGTTTGGAAGCTAAACTGTCTGTGGTACAATAATAAGCATTAGAATACATTTAGAAACTATAATGGTTTAGGAAAATGGCAGTAGTAGGTTCTCCACTAGGGTCTATGGCCACTTCAGCCACAGATAATTGGCTTGCGTTAGAGTAGCAGGCATGGATTTCCTCTTATTGAGCAGGACTTTAGTCTAGTCAGACAGCTGCTGGTTAACTGAAAGATAAAAGTGCTACTATTACAACGCTGGATGCGTATTGCTGAGACAATCATTGCTGTACATGGTAGGCTTGGCAGTTGGATGGGGCTTTTAATTGCTTTTCTCCTTTGGCAGCTTCTGTAGCACCTCCAGATACCATGAGATCTATTCCCGAGGAAATGGGCTTCCGAATCAGTTCCAGCTCAGTTCTCCCATGTTCTGTGACTAAAGTGTGTAGATAGTGCTTTACCTTCCAATTCACCAAACAATCAAGGACAATGTCAATAGGTAAATTATTTTAGAAGTATCTTGGAATTCATTGTCAAACAACATAAATTTTTTTTTTCCATTTTGGGCAGTGGAGTTTTTGTTTGATAGAATATGACCCTTAATGGGAGCCTTATCAACTATGCTTTATAATTTGGATTATATACTTAACACTAAATGTTCAGAGATGGCAGCAATAAACAAGAAAAAAAATGGAACCAAATCATTTCCTTTCATTAAGGAAAGCAAGTCAGGGTGCTGATTGTATCTAAGGACTAAGGAAAGAAATTCTAATTGTTTTAGATTTAACTGTTATATAAACAAACATGCAATTAGAATATTACTAAATAAATGTGATTATAATTAATGTAGCACACCTGCAAAGTGGTTACATAAATCAGTCTGAAGCAAATGCCCTAGATATTTACATTACCCATTAGCTTAAAGTCAAATATTTAGCAAAATAATAAATTTCCTGTTCTGTTTGCATAAAAGCAATTAATCCTTGCAGGATTTATGTTCCTCAGCAGTTATTGCTGTCATAAACATGGGCAGCTCCTCTAAGTGCATAATGGCTCAACTCTATTTAATATATAATATGAAATGCTCATAGTTATTAAGAGAATTGTTAGCATTTATGGAAACGTAAGATGCACAACTTGCTTTATTTTTACCATTTCATTAAAGTGAAAATGTTTCAAGATGATAGAAAAAATAGTCAGACTCACAGATCTTGTGTTGTTTCAAAGAAGTATACAGAATACCCATGATTTATGTCTATTATTATCCCCAAATGATATTTCCTGATATAAAAAAGCAAGAAAGTCCCTCACTAAGCGGTGACCTATTTTTATCATTTCTCCCAATTCCTCTGTTACTAAGCAACAGAAAGAGCCCACAAAAAAGATTTGTAACACTTTACATATATCATAGACAATAGTATATGCCAAATGTGCTTTATATAGCAAATAAAAATAATGTTTTTGTGCTTCTGTTTTGTAGGATTTACAGATCTGTCATAACAGGATATACTAAAGTTTTCCATCACTATATATTTTATAGACATTTTTATCTCAGGAGGTTTTTGTTCATGTAGGATCTAAAAGATTCAATTATTGAAGCTTTTTAAACTAAACCTGTATCATGACAACTTGAATTGACCACCCAGGATCTAAAATCCTTCTACAAATTTTCTGACATCAGCTTAAGCCAGCCTTTACTGTTTACCTGGCAATATTTTTTCATCCTCTATTTCAGATGATTTATATGTTTCACATCCCTTTAAACAATCAACATATACTGCAAATTCGATACTCATCATTATTTTAAAATCTAGTGAAAATTGGATACTTTACTTAGATTTATAAATTTGAGGTGACATTGTCATATTCTACAATACCCTGTTTCATTCTGTAGTCATCTGCCACTTGTCATATATAAATGATTTTTTTAATATCTCAGTCACAAATTGATAGAGGGAGACTTCTTTAACTCATTTTTCCAATAGAAAGATCATCAAGAAAAAGGTAAAAATAGAGAGGTGCTGGGGCTACATGAAGCTATATACCAAATGGGCCTAACTGATATTTATAGGACATTTTACTGAAATAAAAATTGGTATACATTCTTCTCAGTACCTCATGGAACTTTATCCAAAATAAACTAGACATATGGACACAAAGTAAGTCTAAACATATACAAAAAATCAAAATAAAACCCTATATCATATTTACAAACTACAGATTAAAGATGATATCAAAAGCAACAGAAAGTTTACAAACTTAGGGAAACTAAACAAATCTCAACTGAATAAAAAATATTTCAAGACATAAATTAAGAAAGAAATCAATGACATTGTAGAATTGAATGAAAATGGACACACAAATTAACAAACTTATGGGACACAAGGAATGAAATTATGAGGCAAGTTTGATATAGAAAGTCCTACAACCAGTAGTTACGTACCTACTGGGGCATGGCCTCTTATACTATTTATGCCTCTGTAGAGCATGCATCTGGCCTCTTTTTAAACTGCAGGATTCTGTTTCTGTTCTCCAAACCAGCAGAGAACTCTGATTTGTTAGTCTACTCATTAATAAATATCCATCTATTTTTCTCAATTCTGAGCTAGTGTGGGATTTTTTTTAAGTGTCCTTCATTACAAGTTCATAGTACTAAGTACCTACATAAAAAAAAAATCAAGTGCTTAAAGTCTGTGCTGTTGGGGTTACACATAGGAAGCGATCTCCTGTGCCCATCTGTTGTAGGGTATTTCCCACTTTCTCTTCTATTAGGTTCAATGTGTTCTGACTGATAGTGAGGTCTTTAATCCATTTGGACTTGAGTTTT
>NC_022022.1:21078937-21106725 GCF_000317375.1 Microtus ochrogaster | reverse complement strand
TATATATATTACTATTTATACACAATCATCTCATTAGATGCCAAATGATCAAAATGGTATTTGACAAAATCCAATACCTCTTCATTGTAAAAATCCTGGAGAGATTCGGGGTAAGAGAAACAAATTTCAACGTATTAGTCCATTGATAACAAGCCTGCAGCCATAGCCAATTTCAATTTAAATATACAATAAGTCAAAGCAATTCACTTAAAATCAGGAACAAGACAAGTCTGTCCACTATTTAGAGCTCTTTAATATACTGGCTTATCCTGAAAAAATAAGATGACTAAAGTCCTTTTTTCTATGTACCCTCTATCAAAGGTTTCCAAAGAAGAAAGGAAGAGATGAAAACAAACATCTTTATTTGCAGATGATATGATAATATACATGTGACCTAAAATTCCACCAGGAAACTCTTAAAGCTGATATAAACATTTTCAGCAAAGTAGCAGGATACATGATTAACTCAAAACAAGTAGTAGCTCTCTTATATGCAAATGATAAATGGTTTGAGAAAGAAATCAAGCAATACCTTTCACAATACCTTGAAATAATATAAAATATCTTGGAGAATCAAAAACTTCAAATCGCTGAAGAAAGAAATTTAAGAAGAAACCAGAAGTTGGAAAGATCACCCATGTTCATGGATTTTTAGCATTATAACACCAAAAATTATCTACAGATTTGATGAAATACTCATTAAAATTCAAACACAATTCTTCACAAATCTTGAAAGGATAATTTTTCAGCTTCATTTGAAAATACATACACAATTACACACAGAACAACAACAAGCAAGCAAACAGCTTTATGCTAGTTTAAGCAATCCTGAATAGTAAAGGAACTGCTGGGGTTGTCACCATCTTAGTTTTCAAGGTGTATGACAAAGACACAATGATAGGAGGAGCATGACATTGGCATAAAACCAGACATGTTGATCCCTGGAATGGAATTTACACAAATGAAAAGTTCTATGAGCACTTGATATTCTTTTTGTAAATAAACCAGAAATAAATACTAGGGAAAAATCATCATTAAATTTTACTAGCCAAATTGGATATCTTCATCTAGAAGAATATAAATAGATCTATGCTTATCACCCTGTTCAAAACTCAACTCCAAATGAACCAAAGATGTCAACACAGTGGAACTAGTCATGAACTTATTGGCACAAGAAATACTCTCTTTCTGAATGGAACACAATTAGTAAAGGAACTAAAATCAACAATTAATACATGGGACCTCATGAAATTTGGAAGTTTCTGCATAGCAAATGATGTCATCATTTGGGCAAAAAGGAGGCCTAGAGAATGGGAAAAGATTTTTTTCCTACTACATCATCAAAAGTGCTAATATTCAAAATATATAAAGAGTTCCAGAAAGATGTCAAGAAAATATAACCTAATTAAAATATAGTACATATCTATAAAGATTTCTTAAAAGAGGAAACTCAAATGACTGAAAAATGTTTAAGACCTTTAACCATAAGTGAAATAAAAATATAAATTTCTTTGGGATTTCATTTTACATGTATCATGAACATCAACAAAACAAATGAGAGCTCATGCTAGTGAGGATTGAAAATACGGGAAATGCTCATCCATTGCTGTGAGAAAGGCAAAGCTGAGCAATCGCTATGAAAATGATTGTGGTGGTTCCACAGTTAGATGGGAATCAAAATATGTCAAGATCTATTTATACCACTCTTGGGTATATATCCAAAAATACTTTATCCTACTTCAGAGATACATTTTTATCTATACTCAATGCTGTACTATTCAAAATAGCCAGAAATTGGAAGCAACCTAGATGTCCTTCAACAGAAGACTGGATAAAGAAGATGTGGTATATTTGCATAATGAAATGTTGCTCAGCTGTTTTAAAAAATGACCTGAAATGTATAAGCAAATAGATGGAACTAGAAAAAAAATAGTCTGTGTTAGGTATCTCAGAGCCAGAAAGGAAAATTTGGCATGTATTCAATTATATAGAGATATTAGGCTGTTAAGTCAATGATAACCAAGCTACAGTCCTTACAGATACAGAGGGTAGATATAAAGTGAGTAGAAGAGAGAGATCTATTTTGTTAGGACAGGGAAATGGATAGAGTTATGAATGAATAGAGGAGCCTGCAATGGGAAAATCATTTGGGGAACATAGGGGAGAGGTAGTTGTGGGGGAAAACCTAATAGATTGTATGAGAAAACAAGATCCAATTTACTGCTGCATTCAAGAAAATCATCTCACCACTAGAAAAGTTTTCCTTAGAGTGAAAAGTTGGAAAATGCATTCCAAGACATGGATCTAAAAGCAATCAGCTCTAATTATTTTAATAGCTCAAAAATTTAACTTCAAACGAGATCGGGCACGTTCAGAGTGGTATGGCCTTAGACTTCATCTGGCGATGGATCGAGATAGAGACAGAGACCCAAATTGGAGCACCGGACTGAGCTCTTAAGATCCAAATGAGGAGCAGAAGGAGGGAGAACATGAGCAAGGAAGTCAGGTCCACGAGGGGTGCACCCACCCACTGTGACAGTGGAACTGATCTATTGGGAGCTCACCAAGGCCAGCAGGACCGGGACTGAATAAGCATGGGATGAAACCGGACTTTCTGAACGTGGTGGACAATGAAGGCTGATGAGAAGCCAAGGACAATGGCACTAGGTTTCGATCCTAATACATGAACTGGCTTTGTGGGAGCCTAGCCTGTTTGGATGCTTACCTTCCTGGACGTGGATAGAAGTGGGAGGACCTTGGACTTCCCGCAGGGCAGGGAATCTGGACTGCACTTCATTCTCGAGAGGAAGGGGGAATGGAGTGGAGGGGGAGGGGGAGAGGGGGAGGGGAGGGAGGGGAGGGGGCGATGTGTGCGAGGAGGGGAAGGGAAATGGGAAACGGGGAGGAGGCAGAAATTTTCTTTTCAACAACTAAAAAAAAAAATAAAAAAAATTTAACTTCAAGACTATTCAGAGCCGGGCGGTGGTGGCGCATGCCTTTAATCCCAGCACTCGGGAGGCAGAGGCAGGCGGATCTCTGTGAGTTCGAGACCAGCCTGGTCTACAGAGCTAGTTCCAGGACAGGCTCCAAAGCCACAGAGAAACCCTGTCTCGAAAAATAAAAAAAATAAAAAAAAGACTATTCAGAAACGATGAATAAGGACAATAATACTCATTAAAAGAAACATCTACCAGGATCATATTGAAATTCTAAACATTTGTGCACCAAACGTATTTGTACCAGTTTCATAAAGAAAACACACGACAGCTAAAGTCATACAGTGTTTCTAGCACAATGAGAGTGGATGACTTCAGAGCCTCATTCTTGTCAATGGAAAGACCGTGTAGACAAAAAGTGGACAAATACTGGAGCTCAATAACCTCCTTAATGGTTTCAACAGACATCGGCAAAATATTCTACTCAAACACTTTAAAACAAAAGCAAGCAATTAAACAAACAACGACTCATTCTCTCTAGCAGTTCACGTAACTTTCTCCGTAATCGACTACAAGTTAGGGCACAAAGCAAGTCTTAGCAAATACGGAAAAACTGACATTACACCCAGCATCTTATCTGACTTCAAGGAATTAAAGCCAGGTGTCACCAACTATAGAAATTGCAGAAAGCATATACAATTGTCAAAGCTAAACAACTTACAACTGGATGAATATTGAGTCAAAGTTAGAGTTTAGCAATAGTGTCCTCCAGAATCTGTCCTCATGGTAACTGATTGATAATTTTGTCTTTGTATTTAAGTTGTAATTCCAGCTGAATGTAAATTGTGAGGCTCTGTGAGAAGTTTTACATAGCTTTGCTGTGCTTGAAAATGGTTTTGCCTTTGCTAAATTTAGTCAGACTAGATGTGCATTAAGGCAATACATTCTCACCACTTATCAGCGTATTTGGACAGTGGTCGCCAGAACTTTCTAGAAAGTTATAACCTTTCTTCTTCATGGAAGTGAAGTAGTAGACAAGTCTATGGTTAGGGCATGTTTATCAAGATCAATGCTCAGAAGCCCTGATCACCTCAGTCAGATATGCTATTGATGGACCCATGAAGTTTCAGCAACTCTCATGCAGGATAAAATTTGGTATGTAGGCAGGGAAGAGAGTGTGCTTTATATGACATTACTAACTCTAGAGATGGATATATCATAAAAACCACAATTTGTGGAAAGAAAATTTGAGCTGGATTTCATTTAAATTAAGTATATCTACTATGAAAGAAATTGTTAAGAGAATGAAAAGACAAGGCATAAACAGGGATATCAGGTTTGCAAAATATGCATCTGAAAAAATATTATTTTCAAAATAGACAATACCTATTTGTTTTTAACAACAAGGGAAAGATCTTATTAAGAGTTAAAATTATGCATAGACAGATACTTATATAATATGGCATTTAGATGACAAAGATGCACATAAAAATATCCTCCATCCCATCACATACATCAGGGAAAAGAAAACTGTGCCTATAATGATATGACACTCTAGAACATTAGAGTGGCTCAGAATGCCAGATGTTGGCAGGCGTGTGATCCAATAGGAATTCACATTATTGCCAATGGGATTGAAACATCTTAAAAATTATTTTGCAAAACATTTTTTTCAATTTTCTTAAAACTACGCATTGCATCATCACATTTTTGAGTAAACATACTCCTTGTTATTTACAAAGTAGATAAAAATTTATTTATGTCCAAACAGAAACCCATGTATGCATGATTATAGCAGCTTTATTATTATTATTATTGCAGTTACCAAAATGTAGATGTGGCTAAGAAATTCCATGCAAAGAGAATGGATGTACAAATGGTGGTTAATAATTTAAGCAATAGAATACAATATAACCTTAAGTATGAATGATCACTTGAGTTGTAAAACCACTCAGAGGTGTCCGGTAAAATGAGAGTTAGTTGATTGGGAGAAGGGCAGGGTTCTCAAGTAGTCATCTTCACATTTGTAATCTGATGATTGCTACTTAAAAAGAATCAAGAGTGTGGGGCCTTTATCTTTCAGATTAAAAATGAACCAAAGAGACAGTTCATTGCTGATTCAAAGTTAAAGTTAAGGGTGTGGTACTGAATTGCATTAACACACTTCCTGGGCTTTGGGCTACTTAGACTTGTCTTTGAGTTACCAGGTAACAGCAGTAAATGTGTTTAGTCCTTCCCCAGTTGACCCAAGATATATCAGTCTTGGCACCAAATGTTTTCTTCTTCCTGGGCAGATTAGTTTCATGGCTACTTCAAGAAAAACTACAAGCAGCCCAAGCTTTGATAACAGGTTTCTTGTTCTTTCCTATTTTGCAGGCCATGCTGTTCTACTTGCCTATGATTGAGTGTTCCCTTATAATTTCCTGTATAAATTCTTGTTTTGGGAAGGTGTTTTATAGGAAATGCCAGTAACTGTAAGCCCCACTCATCTAAGAACCAATATGATGGCATTTTTAAAAAGTTTTATTCTTCCATATTTTCACTGAATTATATTTTTATTACTATTTTGAAAAAGAATAGTAAAAAAAGACATCCCTGTCCTGTTTCAGATGATAGAAGAAATTTATCGCTGCCATGAGAACCAGCCTTCAGCAGCTCAGGGAGTTGGTAAACTAATAACCCTACTTGACTTCTCTATTGTGAAAGTAAGGGTTAATTCTCTGGGGCCGGTGAGGGAGGTAGACCTTAACTCTCTGGGGCCAGTGAAAAAGGGAAAAACATGCACATACACATGTATGCATACATCTCCAACATGTCTGGGTCTCACCTAGGGTGCTGATGAAGGGCAACCTTTCATCGAGTCGGAGAATCTGAAGAGGAAATGCAGGGCAGGTGAACTACTATACAAACAGTCAACAGTCACCTGAGGACTTTCCGAGGGCCAACACTTAGTTCTTCATTTTATTATTCTTTCTGCTGCTTGTTCTACGCTATTCTTCTTCTATTCTATTTTTCTACTGTGGAGGTCTCCTTTGACATCTTCCTTCTAGCTATCTTTTCTTCCTTTACAGTTTATATTCCCCAGCGAAATCTTTTAATCAGTATAGAAATTCAATATGGTTGCATTCAAATTTTTATGTGAATGATTACCATGTAAATGTAATGAAGACAAGTAAAAAGCAGCATGTTTTGCATATCACTTACATGATTACATGTTTTATAATACAGGTAGAAAGCAAGGTGTTCCAAGAACCCACATACATTCAACCCAAGCAATTTGTTATAGATTAACAGAGTATAAGCAAGCACGGTATTTTTCTCAGTCCGTTCTTTTGCTGGTACTCTGCATTTTGTGTTTACAAAGAAAGGATCAATTATTTCATTATTGTCTCAAAAGGTAATCTTATAAAAATAATCTTAAAGGAATCATAAATCTAAACTCTCAGATATGAAAACAACCAGTCAGTTCTATTTTAAATCCTCAGGGTGTATACTCACTCATCAGCATTTTTATATCAGGAAATTGCGGGCAGACAATGGCACAGGGAATTAATCATCACCTTTGATCATCAGGCAGAAAGATCTGTCATCCAGCAATAGCCGGGCTGTCACTGTTCTTGATGCCTGACATCGAGTGCTTTACTCAGTTATACGCTTTTCTAAACTTCAAATTGTTCCCCAAGATTTTCTAGCTCAAACCAATTAACAAAAACATCGTACTCCTTACTAACAATTCTACATGTCTAAATTCTTTCTAAGGGTGGTGGTTGAATCATTAATCTTTTCCAGCTGTGAAGTTTGGAAAAAGTCAATCACTTTTTTTTTTTTTTGTAAGTACCAGTAACACTGCCTGGTGGGGGGCTAGAAATCCCCTGCTAGTTTTCATACAACCCTAGATTATGAGAGATGAGGTGACAGTAAAGGTACAATCAGAGCTGTGCTCAATAACAGTGTGATGCCCTCAGGACATGCAGTCCGTGGGCCTTTGCCTCTCTAAGGCTCACTCAGGTGTGGCTTACCCAACCACCCAGCTGTTTTCCAAGAGTTTCAATGCTGCATGTTAGTCCCCTCACATGGACCATAACAGAAGCTGTTGCATATTTATTACATTCATTACGATAATGACTGCATGCTAATGCTATATAGCCTTCACTGTGTTCAGTTTTCTATACTTTGTTGGCCGCTTATTTTTATAAGTAAGAAATAGTGAGTTTATCTGTATATACTAAAATGACCATTAGCTTTTTATTTTATTTTGTTGGTGTGATACTGCATTTACTGAATTCTGTGACTTGCATTATCCTTGTGTTCCTAGAATAAATACTCCTAGGTGGTGGAGATTGAACTTTTTGATGTATCATTAGATTCCTCTTGCTAGTACTTTATAGAAAATTCCCTCACCCTTCTGTTTTGATCTTTCTTGCAATTACAGTTGCCTTCCAAGTTTTCATATTTCCCCTTCATATCATTTGTATTATTATACATTTCCCTGCCCTTATGGTACTCGTACCCTTATTTGTTTGCATAGTTATCCAGATTATGTACTTATATCTGAAGCTATAGCTAAGAACTACAAAAGAAATATGACATATGACCTTGTGTTTAGGTGAACTCTCTCTACACAACACTTTCTAGTTTTATCCATTTACTTGCAGTTTTATTTCATATTTCTTTACAACTGAAGAGCATTTCATTGTGTACCTGGAACACATTTTTATTATCCATTCCTCAGGGTGTTTAAGTTGTTTCCATATTGTAGCTCCTGTGAATTTAACAGCATTGAACATGACTGAACGAGTATCAGTGTGGTAGAATTTTGAGACCTACAAGCATATGGGAAGGTATGGTATGGCTGGATCATATGGTAAATTTATTTTTAACTAATCAGCAATCACACCACCATAAATGACTGTTCTTTTTCAGATCTGTGTTAGATAGTTTGTTCATCTTAGCTATCTGACTATGAAAAGATGAAATATCAAAGTTGTTATAATTTTTATTTTTTTAATTGTTATGGACAATGAACACTTCTCAGATATTTGATAGCTATTTCTATTTTTTCCTTTGAGAAACCTCTGCTCAAATTCATTACTCATTTTTAGTTGCTTCATTTAAACACTGACTCTTTTTAAATCTGACTTCTTTGCGTAGTCTGGATATTAATTCTCTATCAGATATATAGCTGGCACAATTTCCCTCCTACTCAGTGGACTTTGGTGGGAACCCGAGGCCTTTCCAGTCCACAGAGTGCGCATCACCAGCTCCACCTGCTTGGTGCTGCGGGCAGAGGTCAGCAGATCTCTGTGAGTTTGAGGCCAGCTACAGAGCAAGTTCCAGGACTGGCTCCATAGCTACTAAGAGGTCAGTCATGGAAAAGGGGGCACACCTTCCGTGGCCTGGCACACATGATGTGGGATTCCCCTCTGTGTGCTGAGTCTCTTCGAGTGAACATATTTGTCTTTGACTTGGGAGTCAGACATTAACGTTAAATGTTATTATTGAGCAATGAGTGTTAATTGCCATCATTTTGTTTTCTTGCTAATTGCATCCTTAGCAATATTTTGTGTTCCAGCAATTATGCTTTCTTTTGTTTTCTTCTTACCATGTTTTGGCTGTGTTTTTTCTTCCTTAAAGCCAAAGAATTGGTTCCAGTATTCTATGAAGTGCTGATTTGGTAGGAAAAAATATTTTAGCCAGTTTGCACCATGGAAAGTTTTTTTCCCCTTCTCCCTCAACTATGACAGAACGGCAGAAGCTTTATTATGTACAGTAAACTAGGTTGGCATCTTGTGGGGATTGTTTTTCTTTAGAGACATGGAATACATTGCTCCAAGCTCTTAATACTCAAAGATTCTAATCAGAAATCAGTAGTTAGCTTGACAGATTTTCTTTTATATGACTTTTTAATTTCTTTATTTTTTATTTTTTTTTAGTTGTTTCTTAATGCTTTCAAACATGTCTTTTGTTCTATATATTTAGTGTTATATTGGCAGTGAGGAGTACATTTTCTGACGTTGTCGATTTGGTGTTTTATGTACTTCCTATACTGGAATGAGTATGTCTGACCTATGTTAGGAAACATTTTATTCTATGGTCTTGAAGGTCTGCTTTATTTTTTGATCTGTAATTCTTTTCCTTCAGCTATACCCATAATTCAATGGCTTTTTCTCGGTATCCTACAGACCCTGAATGTATGTTTTTTGTGCAAGTTTAAGAGTTATTATTTGTTTGTTTGTTTTCCACATTCTTTGCTTGTATGGCGTGGTTCTTCTACCTTATCTTAAAGTCCCGGATTCTGTCATCTACTTGATTCTTTATCTTTTTGAAGCTCTTCCTATGTTTTCTAATTTGGTTAATTAGGTTCTCAATTCCATCTCATTTCATCTTGAGTTCATTTCAATAATTCTCTTTATTGAATTCGGTTTTCAAAGCCTGAATAGTTTTCATCATTTCATTCAGCCTTATGTTTGTGTTGTCTTGGACAGACTTCAGGCTTATGTTCATTCTTTTAAAGTTTTATTTGATCTGTTAGTTTGTGTAACCTTTAAACTCCTTTAATATTTGATAAGGTTTATTCTTATCTTTTAAGTTCTGTGTCCTGTAGTTTATCCATGTAATTCTTGTTAGAGAATATTTCTATAGGACTAGAGATTTATGGAGAGTGAGATGGAGACACAATGTCTTGATATTTAATATTGCTTTGGAGATAGTACCTGTGCATGCGGATTTCTTTTGTTGATTGTGTGTTTGATGTGGACACTGTAAGTTGGATTGTTACACAATTGTACCATCAGGCTGGAACTTGGAAGTTGTAGCAGGATTCAACAGATTGGACCCCGGTTGATTGTGGAGGTGGAAAGGTAGCATAACGTCAGGCAGACTTAACAGCCTTGATGAGAGCACTGGTGTGCGGGCCAGGCTGAGCCTGGAGGATGGATCTGGTTGCAAGCAGCTATGGAACAAGCATAGCATCATGTGGTCTGCTTGGGGCACGTGAAAGACGGAACAGATAACTTACCTTTGTCTCTAAATCAAATAGGCGGCCAAAGGGTCCCTGCTAAGGTCTGTGATCTGGCACTTTCCTGTGGGAGTAAGAGATGTCAAGAGAGGTCAAGATCTTACCAATATGCAGCAAGATGACCAGGGTTTGGACCACTGGAGTTTGACCACAGGAATGGCTGTGACAGAGATGGGCAGCTAGGTTACCAGTGTCTGTGCCAGTTGAACAGGCTACAGGGTCCCTGGTTAGGAGGCTTCTGCCCCACTCACTTTTTCAGACAAAATTTCCTAACTATAATTAGAATTTCAAATACGTAAACACGAAAAATGAATGCTGGTAGAAAGTCTCTGAAAACTGTGTATGATGTTGGAAATTGCTTCATTTAGCCTAACAAAGTTCCGGATGAATTAGGGAAAATTAAAATCAAAAGAACAAGAAAACCTTGTAACTCAAGCTACTTGGCATGAAAATCATTCTTCTGCTATTTACTGTAGCAAAACATAAATGAGTTTTGGTGTCGATAGCATCTACAAAATTAACAGACTTCCTTCTGGATGCAGATGCCTGCTTAATGAATTTGGAACTTGTACTGCCACAGGTGCAGAGAGTCTAGGCTTGCTTAATTGCTTGTTCTTGCGAAGGGCTGGTTCACTAACACCAATATGCTCTCCTTGCTTCTGTCACTTAGGAAAACCATCCGGGCGCAGTCTGGTCATACCCACCTGTGCAGGGCTTGACAATACAGTTGTGGCATATATCATCGGAGGCATTAAAATAGCCTGTCAGTTATGAAATGACAAAATTAAAGCACCAGCTTAGTTAGTCAACTTCAGGAATTCAGAATTTCAGGATTTATTCTATTTTATATCCTATTAAGATCTCATAGCTGCCATTTGGGTTAATAGTATTTCTATTTTTATTATTTGACAATCACTTATTTTTTGTGTTTGTTCATGTGTATGTATATATGTGTCATATGCGTGCAAGTTCCCACAGGGGCCAAAAGAGGGCCTTGTTTCCACTGAAACTGAAGTTCAGGGATTGGGGACATGGGTACTGTGAAAAAAACTTTGATCTTCTGGAAGAGCAGCAAGATGTCTTAATTGCTGAACTATATTTCTTCAGCCTTTTGTTTTGTTTCGGAGATTATTTCTTTGTGGGGAGTTTAGGCTGGTCTGGACTTTCATAAATAAGTTAGCCTAGAACTTATATCCATTATTTTCTTGCATTGACTTTCTGAACACTAGCTTTAAAAACTTATCACATGTCTGACTTAAAACTTTTTTTTTATTTCAGTTTGTTTTATATCTTCTTGATTCAATAAATTGCATTTTATTTCAATAAGTTGTGGTTTCCAGATGATTCGCTTATTCCATATGTTTTCTAGTCTGAATAATATTCATATGGCGATGATCACCAAGATGACTCAGGTGGTAGAGCTCTGCTGTACAAGCCTAAAAAACTGGGTTCAGTATGAAGAACCCACATAAAGGTACAAGGAGAGAACTAACTCCAAACCCCTACCCTGACCTCCACACAGCTCTGTGGCATGTGAACACCACCAGCAGTAATACATCACACACACAATAATAATTAATATATTTTGTTTAAAAATCATTACCAGATTAGACAAGTAGCAGATGAATTTAACATTTGGTGATTTTATGTTTAAAAATGAAACTGGATACATAGTCTTCTCAACTAGGAATCTGTTTCAGGAATTAAAACAAGTTGAGAAAGCGAAATTGATTAACAACAGTCCTGTGTAAATTCTTTGAGAACCTAAACAAACATTGTTTATAACTCTAGTTGGAGACATGAACTTGGGAGAGTGGTGCCTAAAAATGAGGTAGACTAAAATCTCATGCAATTGCCAACTTTATTAACAGGATTAAATAGTTTAGACTCTGAGGGTTAACAGAAGTCACATGAGTAATAATTCACCCACAGTCCATGAATGCAGTTTTGTGAAATTTTCTGAGTGCTTCTGAAGCAACGCCAATAAAATAAGCACCGTGTTCTGACAATTCATCATGATGTTCAAGCTATATCTTTCACATGTATGTAATTATTCTATGTAATCACAATTGTGCTAAATATTATATAATAAATTTAGTCTTAATCAAAATCTCATAAAACCCCATTTTAAAGGCTTAAAAATTAGAATTAAATTTGGAATTTGTTAATATCTGGAATTGCTACAAAGTGATACATTTTTCTCATTGAAGAACTTTTATTTAGAACAAAATATATAACTTGGCCACCAATACACCTGGCTAGATATGCTGCTAAAAATATTTGGAACCTAAAGACTCAATGCTTTGTTTCATCTAAATTTAAATATTTGTATAGTAATGCAAAAAAGAATAAACTTAATTTACTTACATTTGGGACATACTTAACCATTTTTTTAATGTCTAGAAGAAAAATAAGTTGACAAAAATGGAATCTGGAATATTTGTACTACAGAATAATGTCTTAAAACAGACCCAGTAGTATGTACTTTTAATCCCAAAACCTGGGAGACAGAGGCCAGTTTGGTAAACAATATGAGTTCTAGGATAGGCAGGGCTACATAGTGAAACCTCGTCTCAAAACACTCACCAAAGAACAAATCCAAACAATAACAAAAAACAAACAGCAAAGTACTAGATGTGATGGAAGAAGGAAGACATGGTGAGCCTTGGAGAGAATTATGAAATTGAGAAATTACCAGAAAATTAGCTGATTTCCTAGAAATGCAAAGGGGAAAAACAAGACATAATTTCGAACTGTAATGCTTATATCAGTATTTTTAATTAAATAATTAATTTTACAAATTTGATTTTATAAAAATGTCTTCACACACACAAAACTGTAGGGTGATTTTATAAAAGAAGTAAAGCTTATTAGAGATAGTGTAACAGAATGAAGACAAAGTAAATGAAATTTTTAATGTTGATATATTCAAATAAATAAGAAACCAACAGGACAGTAGTGTAAGAAAACAAGTTTTATCCCCTATCTGTTACGGCTGTCAACAGAAATATGTGAATGGCAAGCTTTCATATAAAAGCACACATGTTAAATAAAATACATAGAAAATGAATGCTCGAGAATGTACATATATAACGACATGAAAAAGGACCAGTGGCCTGGCGATGGTGGCGCACGCCTTTAATCCCAGCACTCGGGAGGCAGAGGCAGGCGGATCTCTGTGAGTTCGAGACCAGCCTGGACTACAAGAGCTAGTTCCAGGACAGGCTCCAAAGCCACAGAGAAACCCAGTCTAGAAAAACCCAAAAAAAAAAAAGAAAGAAAAGAAAAAGGACCAGTTTTTATAGGCACTAGTTTCCAATCTTAATGAATTATGGTTCATCCATGAGATCCACATGGTAGTTGGCATCCTCTGATAACGCATTCTGATACAAATGTGCATGGCTTCCATATAGACAAAATAAATACATAAATATTTTGGAAAATAAAATTTATATGCATGTGTTATATAAATACAATAACTAAATATGAAAAAATTGTGAGGAAAAATAATTAAAAATATGAAAATTTAGAATATAGCAATAGTAGTTCATAGTGTTTTTTAAACTATCTTCAATTTAAACAAAAGTTCTTTAGTAAATACAATATCTAGAAATAAAAAAGATACTTTCTCTTTTGAGAAGACTTTGTAAATATAACAAAATGATAAAATATTTTGAATTAGCAATTATAGAAGATTATACTTTAATTCATAAAGAAGTATTAAGAAATTTACTTTATAATGATGATAAAGTTGTTGTGCTATTTTTAAGAATGAATATTGGGAACCATAAAATAAAAATCATATTTCATAAAAATTAGAATTTTTAATAATATAATAAATTTATGTGTACACATTTATTAATAGCATTATTATTTTGTGAGAATCTATTATAAAACTAGATACATCTGTATTCTAGTAAGACTTGCTGTAGCTGTTTTTTTGTTTTTGTTTTTTTTTGCTGTGATAAGACAACCATGACCACAAATTAATTTATAACAAAGGATTTGGGGAACTTATTGTTTCAGATTAGAGTCCATGACCATCATGGCAGGATTCATGGCAGAATGCAAGCAGGTCATGTGCTAGGACAATAGCCAGGATCTCCATCAAGGTAGAGACAGATACTGGAGATGACAGGCTTTGGAAATTTCAATGCCTGTTTCCCATGGAACATCACTACAGCAAGGTGACATGTCCTTGTCCTTCTCAAACAGTTCCACTAAATACGCAAACACAAGCCTATTTATATTTCATATTCAGACTACCACTCTTGTGAAAACATTTCCAATTTTCAAATAAAAGAATCTCAGAATCAGATCCTTAGGTTAAACAGATACAATGATTCATTTTAAAAACTATTGCATTTATATGTGCATGTATGTATGCATGTACATGCTATACTTTTGGAGGTCACAATTTTTATGTGTTTAAAATGACACAGATGTCAAACAAAACTTAAAAATAATTTAAATTTATAACCTGAAAATATGTTTTTTATGATTTAAAGGTCCTTAAAACATAAACACACAAATGTACACATAAATACACATGTACATTTAAGTATCCAAACACATACACACACATAAAAAATTTACACATATTCTGTACACATATGCACATGTATAGACATGGCACCAACATATACTATACATACATTTATATATGTACACACATGTATAAGTACACATACAAATAAAGACATACATTCAGACACACATGCAAACACATATCACACACAAAAATCTAAGCAAGTTGTCCATTAATATTTACTATCACCATCACAAGTCTAATTAATGTTTATGAATAGCTTGAGTGAATTAATAATATTCTAAGAATTTATTAGTGCAACCAATTTAACCACAAGCCATTATTAGGGACCTTCTAGGTGGCTAAGAACATAAAGACACTTGCTGTCCAGCCTGGTAACCTGAATGTGATTCGCAGGACCTCCCCCCACAACAAAGGAAAAAAATCTCTATTTATTCTTTGGTTATTTTATATATGTCTCAAATATATTTAGATCATTATCAGCCCAGTCCCTAAAATCTTGCCTGATTCCCACTCCAGTCACTTACCAATTCCATCTCCTCCCTGTCTCTAATCGTGGCACTTCTAGCTGAATATTTTTCAAGTTTTGAAAGCAGATCTTTTGAGTTTAATCCAATAATAAAGTTCAAGATAAGCATAGTATTTTATCTGGCGATTGAACGTGCTTCCCTTCGGTAGCTGTGAACCACGAGGAGCCTAGCTTTAAGCCTAGTTTCTGTCATTTCAGTAATAAAACTGCTAAATATACTTAGGAATTTAATCTCGGCCAATTAATGCACAGCCAAGCCTATCCTGAGAAAGTTCTTGAAGGTCTGGGCTTGTGTTAATCTTCGAAATTAAAGATTTACTCCCTGCTTAGCCTAATTTGGAACTGTGTGACACAAGCGGCAACGTTATCATTTTAAACATGTTCTGTGTCAGAACCCTTACATAAAGGTGATAAAGGTTAATTAATGATTTTCTTCTTTAATTAAAATAAGAACAAATATGTATTACAGGTGTTTGCCATGAGTTTCTGTTACATATCTCCAATATTTGTCAGAACATTATAGTAATGTTGTCCTTAATCCTCAAAGTGGAACACCCAATATCAATCATAAAATTTTAAATTCAAAATTTCCTGAAAGAGGAATCTTTTATAAAGAGGAGAAAATTAAATAAACTCTAGAAATTAATTTTAATATGTACGTTTCAACATGAGCTACTTCTCCATATTGCAGAGCAGACTTTGCAAGGACAACTTCATTTTTATAAACACAGCACAGTCAGTCACACAAAGTCTTGAAGTAATCCAATGTTCCTCGTGGTCTAAGTTTACCTCTGCTTCTTAGGTGTCTCTGAAGCCAAAGGGGCTAAATGCAGAAGCACTTCCATTTGAAAAACTCTAAAGAGCTATTTCTCTTCCAGCAGTGGGTTTTTCTCATTGGAATTACAATCTTTCTTTTTGCTTATTTTTTTATTATTAGTTGTATGAGCTATATACAATGATCCCCCCAAAAAAGGATAAAAACAGCTGAACTCCAAAAAGAGTAACTTCCTAACCCGAGGAGTCAACCTTACAGGACGAGGGTACTTACTGGAGAAAACATGACATGTAAATGGTGCCACTTAAACTGGCGCTCTTCGAGGCTTCAAATTTCCAGACTTCTGAGTAGTAATGAGACTGTAGAATTTGCTTTTTAATTTTAATTTTTAATTGTTTAGACATCTTTAATAATTTAGACGTCTTTAAATGTCATGACTAATGCTTTTCTTCTTTGTGCATAAATGTGCAGGTGGGCATATCCATGTGTGCACGTCTGGATTTATTTCTCACAGTCTCACAGCCCTGCCTCTGCCCAGGGAATGTGTGGCAGGGTATTCCTGACATGAATTCAATGAGAGGTAGATAAGCCCTGGGCTGCAGGAAAGATCTGAGACTTTGGATATGCCAGGTCTGTGGAGTATCTGCTAAAGAGAATTATATGTCCAAGTAGAACCAGTCCAAGTGAGAGGTGTTTGTTTCAGGCATCAAGACTCGCAGGGCAGAGGCATCTCAGCCCACTGTACCAGGCGTAAAGTTAGAAGACCTGTCTTTTTCCTGCTGAAATTTGAATTTGCCTTGGCTAATTATTTCCTCACTCTCCTCCATTCCTCTGTTTTTTAGAATGCTAATGTATATTCCTGGTAATTATTTGCTGAAAATAGTTAATTTCTCTTGAATTTTACCAGGTTTACACTTAAGAGATTGCCTTGAATTCAGAAGCGAATTTAGGCTTTGGGCTTTTAAAGTTCTAAAACTGTGACAGACTCTGGGGACTTTTGAGATTAGATGAATTTCATTTTGAATTATAATATATAGATGAACTTATGGGATCCAGGGAATAAAATGTGATAGTTTGAATGAGAACAAGGCTCAGAGGGTCAGATACTTGAATATTTAGTCTCCAGCTAGTGGCACTGTTTGGGCAAACTGAGGAAGTGTGGCCTTGATGGTAGTATTGGTCACTTAGGGTGAGCTTTGAGACTTAATATTCCTGATCCACCTCTAAGTGATTCTCCTTTGTGCTTGTGTTTCAATGTGAGGCCTCAGCTTCCTGTTCCTGTTGCCATGCCTGTCACTTATTGCCATGCTTTCCTACCATGGTGGCCTCTAATCTTTTTGAACCTTTAATAAACTTCTCTATGTGTTGTTTATGTCACAAT
The DNA here is from genome assembly GCF_000317375.1 of Microtus ochrogaster. NCBI lineage: Eukaryota > Metazoa > Chordata > Mammalia > Rodentia > Cricetidae > Microtus > Microtus ochrogaster. Next base: position 21,089,537 of record NC_022022.1, on the reverse strand, counting down.
AAAAAAACTAATACATCAGACCTACACTGTAATATAGATTTTATGAATCACTAACAGTTTTATTTGATCTAGTGTTCGTAAGTAGAAGAGTAATAATAAGAGCTTCTGAGAGACAATCAGAAGCTAGACTTTCAGTGATCAGCTGGTGGAGAAGAAGCAGAGGCATCTCAGCATCCACTGTCACTATCGGCTTCTTTCTTCCCTGAGACGTTCTTCCACTTGCTCTGGAAAGTACTTAGGATGGCATAAACTGTAAACCTTGGTGTCCTTAAGTCTTCAGAACAGAAGAGCCCTTAAAAGCAACTCCAGCCCAGGAAAGCAGCAACCATGAAAATCCAACCCATGACACTAATAAGGGACTGGGGTATATAAACTACACGAAGGCATCTTAAAGCCTTGAGGAATCAACTCCTACTCTACTATGCCTAAGATATGAAACATTGTCAACGATATAATAGGTTTTCCTGTTTTAGGTTTGAAACTACCTTGAGATGGCATAGTCCTTTCTGCTTGCTGATTTCTTCCTCATAGAAAGTGAATCTTATCTATTTACCACTGTATTTTGGAAGCACACATCTTGTTGATTTCAATGGATAACAGTTACAGAAGAATTTCTCTGTGGGTGACTCTGCCTTGATGCTCATTCAGTTGATTCAAATGAAACTCTGAATGTTGGATGTATTAGGTGGTGTTACATTAAGTTATAGTTTAATCGAATGAGATGGAGTAAGTTTCTTGTAACAACAAAGGTTAGGATACTATGGTTTATTGGGTCTATTGAAGTTTTTGTTTTGAAAATATAAGACAAAGTGAAACATCAGAGAGGGCTTAAGTCTTTATTAAGAGTTATAAGGTCCCAATAGTGCCAACTCTGTTGCTGGAGGTGTGGATGAGCCAACCCTGAAGTACTGAACAAGGGAGAGCTGTCCCCATTACTTATTGGTCTTGAGGCAGCATAGATGGGGAAGAGTTACCCTCCTCCCCCACCAGCTGTCATTCCCTGGGGCATATGCGAGAGCTGGCTCTGTGCTTATAAGAGAGGGAGAGCTGTTCCTGTTCCTAACCAGCTGCAATACCTGGGGGGGGGGGGGAGGATGCTGCACCTCGCCAGGGCAGCACAACAGAGCTAACCCTGTTGGCACAGGTCTGGGTGAGCCAGCTCCAAAGTAGTGAGTGTGTGAGTCGTAGCCCAGCCCCTCATCTGCCATATGGAGGCATGGACTGGAGAGAGACGCCCTTTCCCCCATCAGCATTGAGGCAGATGAGAAAGCTGGCCCTGTAGTCATATGAGAAGGAGAGCTATCCCTGTCCCCTATCAGCAGCAACACTTGGGAAAGCAGGTCCTGTACTCTGCCTGGGCAACACAATGGATCCAAACCTGTTAGCAGAGCTGCGGTGAGTGAGCCCTCAAGTAATGATCAAGGTAGAACTGTTCCCATCACCCATCTGTCCTCTGGTAGCATGTGGGAGTGGGGGGTGGGGAGAGTTTCCTTTCTTCACCCCCACAGCGTTTATCAATGCCTGAGGCAGGTGTGAGAACTGGCTCTGAGGGCATAAGAGCAGGAGAGCTGTCCCTGCCTTCCCACCAACAACTGCAACACTGGGGAGAGCAAGCCCTGAACCTCACCTGGTAGAGGTTTGGGGGAGCCAGCGCTGAATTTGAAAGTATGGGAGAACTATCCCCATTACTTATCTGTCATGTGGTAGTATAGAAGGGTAAGAGATACTTTTCCTTATGACTTGCCCCTTACCATTTGCCACAGATGAGAGAGCTGACCCTTTCTCTTACCAGATGCAGTACTCAGGAGACTGTTCCCACACCTTACCTCAGCGGTAAGGCCGAGCTGCTTGCTGGTCAGCGGTGAGGGTGACCCACCTCAATTCTATGAGCAGAGGAGAGATGTCCCCATTACCAATCTGACATGTAGTAGCAGGATTGGATGAGAGATGCCACCCCCACTATCTTCCACCCCACCCATCAACACTTTAGACAGGCAGAGGACCATAACAGTGAGAGGGATATCCATACCCATCAGCAGCTACATCGCTTGGGAGAGTAGCCCCTGTAGTTTGCCTGGCTCTAATGTTGTAGGCGTGAGAGTGCCAACCTTGGTGGGGTGAAAGCAGGAGAACTGGCCCTACAACTTGGTCATTGCCACAAGAGTAGAATTAGCTGGGATGATGTTACAGAGTTCAGCTCCATAGTGAGGACAAGGGAGGACAGGCAGGTGAGCCAACTCTACAGCTGCCCAGACCCAGAAGCAGGGTTAGGACTTGGTCTACCTCAACAACCACCCTGTTATTATCTGCTGGAACATATGAAGGGACCTGACCCATGGACCACAACACAGGGCACCAAAAGGATAACCAAGAAGAGTCCAAGTGAGGGCCCAGGATAGTATACAGAAACCAGAGGCCTTGAACCAGACTGATGACTTTATGATGAAGACTTGCAAGTAAAAATATATAAACAAATGAGTTTAATGTGTGACTCACTTTGTCACACTGCAGCTTCTATGATGAGATTTTTAATTTCCCCCTTCCCTTTTCTCTCTTAAATTTTGTTTTATTGGAGGGGATGCAGGGTAGAGGAATGGAGAAATAAATGGGATCAAGATATATTATAGAAAAGACACATAGAATAAATAAAAAGGAAGGAAAGAATTATAGGTTCATGAAAGTTCAGTGCACATTGATGTATTAATGCCTTTATCATAGGAATAAAATTATCTAAGAACTTTGTCCCTGACAAAAGGCAGTGTGCAGTCCTTTTGCCCACTCCCATATCTCCTATAACCTATCTTTTTCTCTGGTGTTATGGGATGATTCATTAAGATTTACCTTAAAAGATATGAGATCCTGGCCTTACTTTACCCAGTTTACAGCCCACAAGAAATAAAAGTCTTTTTTGTATAAATTACTTAGTCTGTCTAAGCATTCTTTTATAGAACTACACAACAGAGTAAGATATGGTCCCCAGGACATGCTTAGTATCAAGTTTGTAAGTTTATGAAACATAAACTAAAGAAATGCAGTTGTAGACACTAAAATTTTAGGAATAATTAGTCTTGTTATGCTTCTAATACTGTGGTAATTTGTGATGAGTCTTTCTTTGTGCCACCAGCCAGCTCCCAAATAATGACACAAAGACCTCTTATTAATTATAAAAGCTAAGCCCTATTTCCCCACTAGCTCTTGTAACTTAAATTAACCCATATTTTTATTACTCTACATTCTACCAAGTGGCTTTTACCTCTCTCCAATTCTGTGTGTTTGGCTTGTTTCTTGTCTTCATGGTATCTTTCACAAACCTAGATTCATCTCTTACTCCCTCTCTCTCTGCATGGAAGTCCTGTCTATACCTCTTGACTAGCTATTATCTCTCTCAGCTCTTTATCAAACCAATCAGTGCAATATACCTTCACACAGTGTACAATATCCAACAGCAGTGATTAGCACAGAAGGTAAATATGACACCATATGATCAGGGTTTCTTGATATAATAAGGATCGAGTAGCAGATATAGGGAAGAGAAGAGGCAAGAGAAGGAAACGGAGTGAATTACAACTGCCTAGAGAATGCCAGGGCCAAGAGTCTGATCTGTCTTTGTCAAAATTCCAACTAGACTGGTAACATAAATGATGGTAACATTAAAATAACCCTATTTTTCTAACTATCAATAATCAGACTTTCATTTGAGCATACATAAGACAGAAATATTTTTCTTAGTTTTTTTCTGTTACCTGTAAATTTGCTTTCCTTCATTCTCTGTTTTAAGTTGGTTAACTATAAAATAAGGAAATTACAAAACACCCATACATACTTTTTATATATTATCTAATTTGATGTCCATTTAAAATTGATGTAATATGTATGATTTAATTACCCTTATTTTTCTTAAAATTTTTGTGCCTTACAGTGTCAGGGGGAGGTTAGGCACTATACTAAAATAGAGTACTAAAGTCATGAAAGGTTTTAAAAGGGAGAGTACGAAAAGGGAACAGAACTAGGTAGCTAGGGAGTAAACAGCTTGTTAGAAGTGTTATTAATGCCATAGACAGATACCAAGGCAGAAACTTGGAGTAGACTTCACGGCTCAAGTGTATGCCTTCAGTCAAGGCTCTTTGATTCCTGGGCAAGAGTTGGGAAGCATGATATGTGGCCCTCAATGCCCACTCTTCAAACTTGCCTACCAGGTAAGAGTTCCTTCCACCAGGAAGTCAATCACAAGGGGACAGCAATTTCTTAGTAGGATGCCTGTTAGTATCTGTGAAAGAGCAAGAGCTGCTACAAAATTGCATTCTTAAAGTAGCCAGTGTATTTTGTAATCCTTTCAAAGTGGTTTCTATGCATTCCTTGTAGAGCAGACCTTCTTGACTCTCTATAACCAGGGCCTGGTTCTTTAAGACAAGGCAACCTTAAGACAAATGCAAACAAAAAAGAGGACTAATGGCAATTCAAATGAGCCCCAGTTTCTGTTTTCAGAAGCAATTGCTAAAGAATGGGCTTTCTCACTTTTTTAGGAAACAATAATCCCAGCTTCATCTCTGTTATCCAGGAAAAAGCAACTTTGAATGTGCCCCTACTTCTTTGTGATGTTTCTCTGAATTCCAACCACAAACTTAAAGCACCCACTGTCATGGGAAACACACAAGCAAAGAAGTCACTTTGTTTCCTGGATTCTCCCTCCATATCTTCCTTCAGTAGAGGTTTGGTATCCAGTCCATACTGAGATTGTTGCTGTCACTCGTGAAATAGTTTACTTGAAATGCATCTTTACACTTGTCAGTATTGAAACATGTCAGCAGACTGTCTCTCTACATCCCCCTCTCTCTCTTTCTTTCTCAATCATTCTGATCTAAAATTCTTCAGATTAAACGTATTTGTAGCTACCTGTAAAACTATATAGAATTGAGTTAAATAAGTAAATAAATACTAATATTTTCTTATTCCTGATATATATACTATATATTGTAATATATACTGTTCTAATATATATATTCTGTTCTAATATTTACAGATGCTAATTTAATTTTTCACATAACAATTTCATATTGAGTGCAACATGAGAATTATGGAAATGTAATGGAATGCCTTTTCTGGGCTTAAACTCTTTCCTTGTGTATACACTTTATATAAAGTACAGATTTATCTACTGGAATTGAAAAGTATCATTGGAGGTTTCAGTAAAGACATGGCTGCCGTCATCACACCACTCAGTGATGCTTCTCTTAAATAGGAAAAACCACACAAAAGCCAATCAGCAGCATTTACACCCCTGAATCAGTAAGAATCTTATAAAAAGCCCTTTTGAATTACAGAATAGTTTCTTTGCTAAAGCCCAGACATCTGCATCCACATGAGCCTCGTTGTTTCATTTGTGAGTATCATAGTGTCACTCTGCTGTATATAAAATTAATCACCCAGGCTGATGCATAATCAAAGCCTGCAGAGCACGGAGCTGCTTTTGAATCCATAGATTTGTATAGTTACGGTCTTTGTGTGCAAACATGTGCAGATGTGCACATTCTTTCTATTAAAAACACCTGCAAAGGTTATAGAAAACATTCCATAAAAACCTTAAATCCATACAAAATTTGTTTCAGACCGCCTCTTGATTGATGATTGATGATTTTCATGGAAGTTTTCCTCCGTTAACTGCATTAGAATATGAAGATATCGTCACTGATGGAGACATAGAGTATGTGAAAGATGACCTTTCTAAAAACATATACTCTCATATTAGCTTATTACTGACTATATGGAAAACAATATGTAAAAGCAAACAAATTACAGATGGATTATGTTCCAAATGTATTTCATGAGTACCTTCCTAGTAAATTAAGCTATTTAATGTGAGGCCATGACATATTCCTTTATCCTCTGCCCTTACTGATCACTTCAAATATACTTTGCCCTCTCCCTAGGGGGGCATTAATGAGAAGGTAAGGGTGATCCATTAAATGATTTTCCCGAATTTACCTATCATCTAACCTCAGTCTAGGTGCTATTCTATGGGCCCACTGGCAATACTTTGCTTTGCTCTTGACTCTGATGTGATTTTTAAAGAAGAGTCAACTTTCCACCCTAAGCTCAAATAAGGCTGAGCGTCTTCAGTTGCTCTGGATACTTACAAGCACAAAACCAAAATGTACTTAACAGCTCATAAAACACTGTTTAGATCTCTTCATTAAAAGAGCCATAGCTCTGTCAATGGGACCAAAACCATGTTGATATTTTCCCTTTGAAGAATCTTTTAATTACAAGTATTTATGAAGTTATGCATGTTAGCTACTTTCCTACTGCTGTGACCAAATACCACGACCACAACAGCTTATAGAAGACAGTTTTTATTTGGGATGTAGAGATCAAGAGCATAAATCAGCTATCTTCATGGCAAGGAGGGATGGCAGCAGGCAGTCGGGTATGGCTCTGGAGCAGTAGCTGGGAGAACACATCTGATCCACAACGAGGATGTCAGGAAAAAGAGAGATAACTGGGGGAGATATGAGCGTTTGAGGCCTCAGAGCCCATCCTCAGTGGTACACCTCCTCCAACAAGACCGCATAGCCTTATCTTTCCCAAAGAAGTCTACCAATTTATGGCTAACTAATCAAACCTGTGACCTGTTTGGGTCATTCTCACTCAAACCATCGCATTGTGACTACTATGAGCAGTCTATGTCATGCATGTGAGCGCAAAACCTGTAGGTATTGATTCTCTCATTCTCTCATTAGGGTTTAAGGTTGGAACTCCGGATATCAGACTTCTATGCAAGTACCTTAACATGTTAAACTATTTTTCTGGCCTGCTTTTTTTTTTACTTGTAATTGTTTGGCAAAATCAAATTAAAATCTATATATAGTTCTGTTGTTGGTATTTTACTGAACAACCTTTGTGTTCAAATGTCCCAATATGTTTCTTACTCACAAAACAGCTTAAGAATAATAATGGTATATTTCATTTTGAGGTGTGAATGTTTTGAAATAAAATGTGAATAAATATAGAAAGAAGGAGTGTTGGAAATTCAGCACTATTAGGCGAATACAAGAAACAAGTTAGACTTAACCCATCACTAGAGAAACTATAAGGCCAAATAAAAATGCTTTAATACTACTGATTGTCAATTATATTTAGAGATTCTTGCAATCTTCAAGTATTCTAAAAAAGTCATTGTTAAACTCCATTCATACTCTGTAATATGAATTAGTAAAATGATAATGTATAAACAAGGAAAAATTTAAAATTTTCATTAAGATTCCTATCAGGTCTAGTACAATACTATTGTAGCACTATGCTTAACTGTTTTTAAAAATATGTATGTATCAACATACAAAACAGGTTCTTAAATATTTTATATAATTTTTGTCTCAAATATTTTTAGTTTTCTCATCTACTAAGTGTCTGAATATGTTGGTGCTGAGTGTCCTCAGTAGTTGACAGTATCTTTTAAAACACATGTATTAGTAACCTGTCATCAACTTGACAAAACATTTCACTTAATCAGTTTCAAAAGATGGGACATTGACTTTCGTTTACATACCCCAACGTTTCCTTCTTTGAGCCTTAGATCCAGTGTTCTAGGGGTTTGCGGAGTAGATTGTGGAGGGAAGCAGCATACAGTCGAGGAACTCTGAGGTTATATTATTTATTGGAAAAATCTGCCTCTAGCTCTTTTATGGTCCAGCCCTAACACACACCCATAATTCTAGAACTTTCTGCTTATTGTAAAGAGGATGAAATAAAATCAGCCGTGTCAAGAGGTGAAACAAGCAACTAGTGGACAGGAAATAGTCATAGAAAGCAAGAGGGGTTAAGGAAGATGAATGCAGAAAAGCACAGGGAGTAATAGGGAGGTACCCATTAAATTTGCTGGTCCTTCTTGATTGGGACAGCAGAAGAGAAAGAAGCTCTCTCTCTCTAGGACATCAACAAAGGAGGCAGGCGCGCTGACTGCTTTCTCTCATTCTCTGAGCTAACAGGCTACCACCCAGCACCTGGCTCCTGAGTGTTTAAAATAAAAGAGGCTGTCGTTAAAAACAACATATCAAGGTGAAGAATGATGGATTTCTAATATTCTTGGCGCATCACATGTTTGAATTAGATCATCTGAATTCTGGATTTAAGGTATAATCTAGGAAATTTTCATTTAGAAAAAGAAATTAAAATCCAAATACTGTGTCATTATCATTTCATGAAAAATGGAATTTGATATAAAGTCTGGGAAATTAATTTTAGAGATCTGCTCACTGAGAACAGTGTGACTACGGAAGGTTTAAGGTAATACAACAAGTTAAGGGGATGAGGAAGTTTAAAGGGAACACAAGATTGAATGGGATATGGAAGGCGACATTTAAAAAAATATTCGTAGAGAAGATTCCAGCTTGGCTTCAGAATCTCAAAATTCTGAAACAGAATCTCACTCTGTAGTTCACTGTCACATTCAACTCAGAGCCTCCTGCCACTGTCAAGTGCTGGATTTAAATGTGTGACAGGCAAGGTGCACATCAGCATTTGTTACTATATATAAGACCTGTTAAAAAAAAAAAACAGGATCATTTCATTTGTTGTAAATTAAGGCTTTGATGTTTTCACATGTAACTTTAAAGACGTAGTGGCCAAGGACATCATGAGAAGCATAATCCTCAGCTTGTCATTTCAAACAGATATCTTTAGGGATTTAAACCATATCATCAACAAAGAGCCCAACTTGCTAATCACCACTGAAACTTACTCAACTCATAGATAAAATGTTAAAACAGCAACTTCTTGTCTGTATGGATTCCCTCCCTTAGTGCAGAACATACATTATCTTCAAGGATGAAGTAAAATAAGTAAAAGATCAAAATTAGCATTTTCTTGGTGGCATTTAAATAAATATTAAAATATGTGGATATGACATTGTTTAAATTACTTTAAATACCAAGTGTAATGTTAGCACATTTTTTTATTTTAGAAAGATGGTTTTATATTTAGAATTGTAAATTCTCTCCTGTGAACGCATACATGTATAAAATGCTATAAAATTAAAGATTAATATATTTACTATTTTTACACATCTTCTAACTCTTCAAAACACAATACATATGAGATAACCCTGAAGAGTAAAACAAATTAATAAACAAGTATCAACTATTTGCAGTAATAGCCTGCAATACACCGTATGCTAGCAAATCAATTCCCCAGATAACCATGATGTGTTATTTTATTTTGAGTTATTGGCTGGTATAATCTCACAGATTCCCTATTCCTCACTAATACTAATGCTCTTGGCTACACCTTAATAAACTCCTAATGCTGAATATGCCTAATACTTGATTGACAAGAGATAGTGTAGGCAGAGACTGCTCATTTATTTCTTGACCGCTCATACCTAAATAATCATACAGAAACTGTATTAATTACAATACTGCTTGGCCTATTAGGTAAGACTCCTTGTTAACTAACTCTTACATCTTTAATTAACCCATTTCCATTAATCTGTGTATCAGCATGAGGCTGTGACCTACCGGTAAAATTCCAGATCATCTGTCTCTTAGCAGCTGCTTGTCATCTCCCTGACTCTGTCGACTCTCTCCCTATATCTCTCTTTGGATTTCCTGCCTGGCTTTATTCTGCCCTGCCGTAAGTCGAAGCAGATTTATTCATCACCAATAAAAAAGCACATATACAGAAGAATATCCCACATAATTTCCCCATTTCTGTCTAATTAAAAAGGTAGGTTTTAACTTTAACATAGTAAAAGAACATATACAAAACAGTTATCAAGTAAGAATTATAGTTACAATATTTTATACATTTATGTTTGGCAAAATGAAGAAAGTACTTTATCATCTACCCTATCATTGTGAGTCTAAAATTTATATCTAATTTATCCTTTATTATAATTAAAGAAAACTATTAACTATCTGTCATTAAAGATCCCAGAAGGATATAAAATTACCTAAGTAAACAGGAAGTGCATTGTAAGCAAATTCCAAAATTCTAGGATTGACAGAGATACTTTGATGCCTGGACAGTCATCCAAAGATCTTCTGTAATATTGAGGCATCCATCTTTAGCTATAGTATTCAGCAGACTTTTTCATAAAGCTGGAAATTTGAAGATCTGTTCTGTCTTGTAATGAAAAAGTTCACCAGTAGCTTTCTTCTGTGTTCTCCAAAATGTCTGACAGTTTTTTTTTTTCTGTGAGACAGGAACCCTGAAGGACCATCACTCATGTTTTGGGTCCTGCATGTCCAGTTCACACAGCATATTATCAAGCAGTCCAGGCAAGAACATTTTCTTGCCCAAATGGCTAGCCTTGTCATAATAAAGGCAAATTCCATAATGAGATTTTTTAATGCTCACCAATCTCTCTGAAGTAATTGGTGCTGCCAGAAACTGTATTAATTATAATATTGCTTGGCCTATTAACCCAGGCTTCTTATTAACTAACTCTTATATCTTGAATTAACCCATTTCCATTGATCTGCATATCATCATGAGGCTATGGCCTACTGGTAAGGTTCTGGGACATCTGTCTCCTTCAGTAGCTACATGGCATCTCCCTAATTCTGTCTACTCTTCCTCTCTCTCTCTCTCTCTCTCTCTCTCTCTC
>NC_022022.1:21077119-21078837 GCF_000317375.1 Microtus ochrogaster | reverse complement strand
TTCATATTTGTGTATGTATGTACAAATATATAAATATAACTTCCCAAGTCCATTTTGATCTTACATCCCCCTTTTTATTTGCTATTAAAAACCTTTATGTTCAGATTTCTCACCTAGTTGTATTCTGCCCTACCATATGCCAAAGCAGCTTTATTCATTAACCAATAAAGCAACACATATACAGAAGAACATCTCACATCAACATAGGGTAATCAAATAGATCCTACCTGTATGTTTCATCTCAACTTTCATGGTACTGAAAGGTGCTATGCAAATGACCAGAGAGAAATATAAACATCAAGTTCACCTAGCTGTGAATCCTATGAACTACAAAAAAGACTGTCTGGGCAAGATGTGCCCAAAGATAATACAGTAACACAACTATGGGAGTGAACAGCTATGCATTGATTAGATTGAAATATCATTCCACATAATTGGATCCATACTTGGCACCTTTACTGAGAACAATAACCAATGGCTTGATGGGATGCTAAATATTCATGATATTTTTTTTGAGACAAGGTTTCCTTGTGTAGCGCTAGCTGTCCTGCAACTAGCTCTGTAGACCAGACTAGCCTCAAACTCACAGAGATGCCCCCGCCTCTGCCCATGCTGGAATTAAAGGAGTGTACCACCACTGCCTGGCTCACAGTATTTCAAAAAACAAACAAGTAAACAAAAGAACAAACAACTCCTAATTATTTATTTCTGTACCCTTAAGATCAGTGCATCCCTGAACTCTCATCAGAAAAGCTTCTTTCTACTAGTCAACATGCAGAAAATAAGGGATTCTGAGTTTCTGAGTCCTGAATAGGATGTCTCTACCACACGCCTCCTCTCAAAGCTCAGGGGTCATTGTGAAAGAAGAGGTGGAAAGGTGGTAGAAACAAGGTGGTGGATGATTACAAAGAAATAATGTTGTCCAGAATCTACAGGGCACTTGAACATATGAATTGGGGGTGTGACAGCATGCGAAAGCACTGCAACAAGCTAAAGCCAGACAAATTTCAAATGAGGAGAGTTGAGGAACTATTACTATGTGACAGATGATAGAATAGAAGTCATTTTTCTTTTAGGATATGACTTCTGGTGACTGGCCATGCTTCAAGGCAGACCCACATTCTAGGCTATTTGGACACTACAAATTGGAACTGATGTGGTGACACATGAAGCTGGGAAATTAGGGAGGTGGGGTTGGATATGGGAGGACCTTGGGAGGCGGGATAAATATAAACAAAGTATATTAAAATAAATTAAGTGCATTAAAATACATTACATTAAATAAACTAAAATATCGAAATTAAAAACGTGATATTTTTGAACAATAGTTGATCTATATTTGTGTTTGGTGCATTTTTTTCAGTGTACATGATTCTATTCTTCCATCACTTGGTATGAAATATACCTTTGAAGCATATTTTTGTATATATTTTGAGTTATTAAAAACCACCAAATTTTCTAAAGCAATAACAGGACAATTCAAGAACGATAAATTCTAAATGTTTTCGGTATATACTACATGACTGATCCATGATATGGTTAAGAATACGGTTTTGATTAAGTATGAGAGAGAGAACAGTGTCAGAAGCATCTGGAAGAGTCCAGAGTAGAGTGGAAAAGGAATAGAAGGAACATGGCCAGCATGTTGGACATAGCCATGAGAAAAGAATAAACAGGAGAGAGAGAGAGAGAGAGAGAGAGAGAGAGAGAGAGAGAGA
>NC_022022.1:21045074-21077019 GCF_000317375.1 Microtus ochrogaster | reverse complement strand
AGAGAGAGAGAGAGAGAGAGAGAGAGAGGAGGGATGAAAGGGCAGGAGGGAAGGGGAGCCAGACATGAATGGCATAGCTGTAATTGCAGGGCTATAAGGAGAATGAGTATTTGGGAGTGGGGAGGTCCCTGAACTTGGAAGGTTAGGGTGCAGGAGAAGGCGAGAGGAGCCAGAATGCTAGCATGGTCTTTGAAATGTGCAACAGGTACTTGTGATACCATGGGAGACTGGAGATCATAACAGACTCCTCAGATAGCCATTTGTCCACCTGCCTTTGGGAATTTTGGAAAATGGAGGGGTTTGTTTGAATTAACATTTATTTCACTGGTTTTCTTCAGACTATATTAGTATCAAATGGAAATCCTACTAGTTTTGTTTAAAATGTGGGAGTTTATGACAAGGGCACATGTAAAACCACTGATTTGGGCAAGATATCTTGGAATCAATTTTATTGCCAGGTTGATAGACCACACACAGAGACACATACACACATACATACACACACATACAATTAGGATGGAAATCATTCGACTTATTTAAGTTGTTTTATTTTATCTATACACTGCCTATGTTGAAAGGTTTTTTATCAGTTTTAAGGTTTCCTTTAAAATCTTTAGGGTCTTTGATGTATAGAATCCATCCTTTGCAAAAAAGGATAAATTGCCTATTATTTTATATATTGTTTGTCATTTTCTAGCACAGTTATATATATATGCACATATGTATATATGGCATATATTACATATTATTACATTTTGAATTCACAAATGACAATGAACTTCCTCATTTTGTTCCTGAAATTATTTGCAATATTTATGAAAACCACATGGACTTGAAATGCAAGAGCCGACTGCCACAGATGCAGCTCTCTCATATTCTGGAACATAGATAGATTTGGGTTTTGTATCTCTTTTAGGCTATTTTCTCTCCTATTGCTTATTAGCTATTCTTTCTCTTCAATGTGCAATCAGATGATCTCAATTGGATCATTTTTGTGTTAAACGCACGCTCTCAAATCTCTTCACTCCATTAAGGACTGCCTTTAATCCTGCACTGTGACACCTCATTCTTTCCTCTCTACCCTGATTGAAAGGTTTAAAATAAGTTGCTTTTAAAATTTATCTCCTGCTAATGTCGGTTTCTGCCTGTAACTGGTTATCAAAAGCTGTTTAACTTCTTTGTGTGATTGTTTATGATCTCATGACCCATTACCCTCAGAGCATCCTGTCACCACCAGCTAAGATTGAACAGGTTACCTTCTAATATTTAAACGTTTAAGGCTCTGTTACATTCAAAGCTGGAGTAATGTTTATGCTATATTTGCACAGACTGCGTGAAGAGAAAACAGGACTTACACTGTTTTTCATATTGTCTAATTGAGCTAGCCAATATGTGTGTGTATATGTTTGTGGCTATAAGTGTGTTCTGTGTGTTTGTCTATGTGTGTCTCTTTGTTCGTGTCTGTGTGTTTCTGAGTGTCTTCGTGTCTCTGTGTGTGAGTGTGTGTGTGTTTGTGTGTCTGGAGTGTCTGTGTATGTGCGTGTGTGCGTGTGTGTGTCTGTGTGTCTGTGTGTCTGTGTGTGTCTTACAGAAGTCGGTTGTTCTTTTAGAAGAAAAAGTCTCAGATAATGAAAAGCCTTTTGAATGTTTCCTCCTCCAAGGATGTAATGTGCTTTCTGGCATGCTGTGGAAATAAGTGTGTATCAACTTACAGAACTGTGACAGTTTGAAGCTATTCAGGTCACTGTGATGACTGGTTCACAGCTGGTTCTTCCAGAATGGACCATTATATGATACTCCGATGTGTGAGGTTAACAGTAAGCTTTACTCCTTGAAGAAAGAGGAGCTCAAGTTTTTACTCCTTCTGTTGGTGCATGGGTCACACACCAAGAAATACAATTACTTAGTGTTCAGTATATTTATGTGCTGCTAAAATTTTATCCCTCAACTCTACAAACTTTTGCTATTCCCAAATTATAAATTCCAGGTAAATTAATGTTTGAATTGATAATATTTATTTGTTACATTCATTTATTACCTAAAACAAAATGGTTTAAATGTTGTCATTTCTCTATGTATCCAGTTGTTAGATACATTACCTGACACACTGGTTATTTTCAATGGGAAAGCAAAATAATCATTCTGAAGAGTATATATGAGCCCAATGAGTATAATTAGTGATGGCTTCTGTGATGGTTTATTTACTTTTACTTTACCCATCTGTTTTCTTATTGGCACCTTACTAAACATGTTTTCCATAGTATCTTTCCCTTTACTCAAGTAATGCAATTATGGTTAAATGATATCATGTTTTTATTCTCATAAAAATATGTTAAATGTCTCACTTGCTTAAAGAACTTATATTTTTAATTTTGCAAATTTTTAATAATTTTCCCTCATAAGTGTGAATGTTCCCATGGTGTGCTTCCTCTGTGTCAAGGCCATGGCTAAGTGATTCTCATCTGAGTGTGTTCTTTCTTTATAATATGCGTCCTATGAACACTTGTTTCTAACTTAACTTGCCCTTTTGCTTATGGTTTCCTTTCTGTTTCATTGTGAGTTTGTGTTCAGTGCTGTATTGGACAATTAAAAGAATAATGCTATCTTTAAAAAAAAACCCTTTTTAATTCCTTTTTCACTACTTATTTGGGAAGTCCTTCTGTATATGTGTTGCTTTTATTTCCTTTTTCTTTTCTTTTTCTTTTTTCTTTTTTTTTTTTTTTTTGTTTTTCGAGACAGGGTTTCTCTGTGGCTTTGGAGCCTGTCCTGGAACTAATCTTGTAGACCAGGCTGGCCTCGAACTCACAGAGATCCACCTGCCTCTGCCTCCCGAGTGCTGGGATTAAAGGCATGCGCCACCACCGCCCGGCAATATATATGGTTTTCAAATGTTTAAGACATTATGTAGGTTCATGAACAGAGAAAACATGCTAAGTAGGTACACTTTGGCTTAGACTTAAAGTCCTAGAATCTGGGGAAGTAGAAACAAAGCACAATAGTTCTTATTAGCATCAGACACAGAAGGTAGCATTGTTGTCCAGAGCCTCAGGTGGGTCCTTCAAGTTTGAAACTACATTGTTCCTCATCTCACTTGAATGCTTCTGAGTGAGAGAAGATGCTATTGGTGATCTCCTTGGTAAACAGAGACCATCTGGCAGTGAGCCTAGCAAACTTGCCTCTGTATATGTATTAACTGTTATCAGTGCATATAACTAAGCAGCCTTGTCTTTTGAAAAAACAGTAAGTCAGATAATACTGACATACATGTATTCTATTACTCTTAGTTCTGATAAAAGTAAGTATGTAAGCCACTGTATGTCCTGGTTGACAGAGATATTTACAACTGTTTCATACCAATTCAGTCTCAGTTAAAACGTGTTAGGTACCAGGATAGGTCCCTTAGGAACAGTGCAGGAGGCGACACATTTAAGTGTAATCTAACAAAAACAACAATAAAAAACATCAGTTAGTGACCACATTTATCTATTCAAAATTAATTAGACAAAGATGTGCATGTTAGATGAAAGTTGCTAAGATAATACTGTAGTGTATGAATTACTCATGATATTTTGATATGGGGGAAATGTTAATTTAAGTATAGCAGTATCCCTAGACATTGTTGACCATGTGGAATTTGTAACTCAATTTTTCTTCTAAGCATTATACTCAATCAGTGCATTCATTGAGTTCTGTTGCTGATAAGCAATAATCATGTATAAGGCAAATTAAACAATTCTGATATTTTATAGCCTCCCCTATACCTCACATAATGCTATATGGGCTAGACTAAATTTATATCAGTGACATTTCTCAGATTGTGTAAGATTATTTGTAAGCTGTTTTGAGGTCAGTAACACAACTTTATAAGACTTATAGGCAAACTTCTAAGACAAAGGCACATTTAAGCAGAAACACAATTAGAAAGTGATCCTGAAGTAATGCATGAAATAACTGCATTATTTCTATATTCTGATTATCATTAAACATATTTTCATGGATTCTTTAAATCTTTTAATTGTGAAGAGTAGATCATTTCAGTGAATATCACTATAGAGCTAATTAGTTTCCCAGCTCAGGAGTCCAATTTTATAGTTTGCAAGGCATCTAGGAATCATCGTATTAAAATTGTTTAAAAATAAGTCAAACAAGATAAAATAGATTTAATTTCAATTTCTTTCATTATAATCCTTTTTGTTCAAGTGAACAGTCATTGTGCAAAAGGGTTTTTTTTTAATAAAAACTGCAATTATCATATCTTGTGCTGATTTTCTTTCAATTCCTTCTCAGATATGTATGCCTATTTCCTGTGATCATCTTCTGATATGATGAAAATCTATTAGGACTGATTCTGTACCTTTGCTAAGCATTCAAGGCCCACTGGCCCTTTCTGAACAATGACTCTCATGTTTTGACTATTCTTTGGTCAAAAACATGGTATAATTAATTTTCTGTCACTTAATTATTTTTTTCTGTGAACCAAGCAGAGGACAAAAACAGATTAAGCGAGAACAAGTTAATTTTGTCCCACAGTCTCAGAATACATGAGTCCACAGCAGTGAGGAAGAAGCTTGTGATAATTATCCTTCACACACAGTGGGCAACAAGCAAAAAGAAGAGGACAGGAGGGGGCCAGGTAGAAGATGTTCCAAGATTCTACAAAAGATGGAATTTGCTAGGAGAATGATACCTAAGAAAAGTGTGGAAGACTGCACTAGGGGATGGCCTTAGTTATTGAATACTAATGGGGTTTTTCTTTCTTCTTTCTTTCCTTCCTTCTTCCTTCTTCCTTCCTTCCTTCCTTCCTTTCTATTTTTTTATTTTGGAAGCACATCGTAGGAAGAGTCCAGCTAATGAAGAAGGCCCAAGAGGGTTACGCGGACTTCCCTAGAAAGAGTAGGAAGAGGAAGTAGAAAAGTGGGGAATGGGCACTGGAGGGATGGAGGGATGAGAAATAGAGGGAGTCCTTTGGGCAGGCTTCATGTTTGAAGTGGGTTGGAGTAGGGTTGGAGGGGGAAAGTAACAAAAGAGACATCTTGATGGGAGAGCATTTTGGGGTTAGGGAGAAATATGCTGTTAGGGAAACTCCAAGGAGCCTACAAGGATGACCCCAAACTAAGACTGGTAGTGATAATGGAGAGGGTGCCTGAACTGGCCATCTATGGTAAGCAGATTGGTGACTTACCTAATAGTCATCAGGGATACTCTATCCAGTAACTGATGGAGGCAGAGGTGAAGATCCAAAGACAAGCACTGTGCTGAGCTCTGAGAGCCTTACTGAAGGAAGGAAGGATTCAATGAGGTGGGGTGTGGGGAGGAGTAATGATAGAGGAAGCAACAAAGACAGTGGACTCGAGCTCCCAAGATCTCATGGATGCTGGACCAACAGTTAGAGAGCCTGAAGGGGGACAACCTAGGCCTTATGCATGAGTGTGACATTTGTGCAGCTTGACCTCACAGTAAGGCTTTTAACAGTTAGAGCAGACTTCTCCCTGGCACTTAGCTGACTTTTGGTAACCTGTTCCCCATGTTGGATTATGTTTCCCAGCCTCTATGTAAAGGGAGGATCTCAGTCTTTAACTCTGCTTTAAGTTCATATGACATGCCCCTTTTTGAATGAAGATGGAGGAAAAGTGGATGAGGAGGGGGTAGCTGGGAAAGGGAAAGGGGTGGGAGGAGAGGATGAAGGAGAAACTGGTTAGTATGTAAAATGATTTAAAAATAATATAGAAATAAAAAATTAAAAGAAAATACAAGGACACTGGATACTAGATTATAAACACTAGAGAAATTAGGTGGAGGAGTCTGATAGATTTGTAAAAATGTACTTTATACATGTATAAAATTATCAAGTAATAAGAAGAATAAAGATTCAAATGTCACAAATATTTAAATAGCAGTATACAGAAGTGTTATAGGAAATATGATGGAGCTTACTCAGGATGTAAAGCTGAAACATAGATAAAGATCATGTCATCCATCTCCTTCCATGCAAAAAGAACACTCTACCCATGGAAAAAAGGAGAGTGGGTGTTCTGTCAGTGAAGAGAGTAATTCTTCAGTGTTTGTGATCTATTACTTACTAAATCGTATGGGAAAGGAAAGCAATTATAATATGGGTAGAGTGAGGGAAATGTAAGCAGAACAATGAATAAAGTAGCTAGGAAAAAATGATTGGTATAGTAGTAGATGAAAACATGCTTATAAGTACTTTGATATCAGCATTAAACAATCAAATGTAAGACAGCTATGCAGAATCTCAAAACTATAAAGCACTTCAATAGAGAAGTACACCATTTGAAAGAATACCACAGAGTTTGTCTAAATCTAAAATCACTAAATTATTTGTATAGGGTTTAGTGAGTTCAAATACAAATCAGTTGCAAATATTAAAGCAAAAATCACAAACTGAAAACAAAAGACTTGAACATTGTATGAGAAACAAAAAATGGTCAGAAAAAATGAGGATTTGGCAACTCAGAAAGGGATGACACAAATAAAGAATTTGGAAAAAAATAGCTAATGATCAAGTCACTAAGTTTGTCAAAATGTATGACTCACACATCTATAGGATATACTCATAAATGAACACCAGTGTTTACAAGGCAAATAAGAGTTGTATCAGAGCTAGAACACTGAAAATAAATTGCAATCTTAAATTAGTCAGAATCACTAAAAAGACATGCTATTAAGTAACTGTGTTTTAAGAAGCATCCCAACACACACACACACACACACACACACACAGAGAGAGAGAGGGGGGGGGCATGGGGAGGTGGGGAAAGAGGGATACAGAGTTTTAAAAGAATAGTGTTAAAAACATCCAAAGTGGAACACTGAAGAGCTCAGAGAATGACTTCATTCAGCACAGATTACTGTAATAGTCAAAACAGTTGTTAAAAGCAAGAATGAATAAAGATAATGAATGACAAAAATTAGAAGCTGAAACATTTGCTTTCAGACATGCTGATGTTACAAGAAGGGGCATAGAACAGTAAATAGGATAAATTCAATAATTCCAAATGAAAGCAGAGAATTGTGCCAACTGTCTAAAATATGCTAAAATGATAGCTACATAATTATATTTGAAATTATGTCTAGTGGGTGTGGTTTATAAATTATAAATAAGTAAAATTATAAAATAATGCTAGGAGAAAAGGAAACATAAAAGTCAGGCTTCCCTATGTGATATAAAGAAAAGAAGTCAGTGGTTGCTTTTCATTTCTTCATTTTTTCCATCATTGACTATTATTGTGTCTTGAAGGCTGCTTGGGAAAAGACCTGAGAAGGTGCAGCATCAATGGCATAGATGCCAAGAGTCAGGTACAAAGCAAACAGCAGACTTGTTTATTCATCTGGGGAGATAGCATTATATACCCTCATTCAGCTCCCAGGCTGAATTCTGATCCATTGACTTTGCATAGTCAACCCTCATTGGCTAGGCATGATCAGGACCTTTGACAGCTCCCGTTGCTAGGTGTTCTGGCAAACACTGGGTTGGCTCATCTTTCAGCCTTGTATGTCTGTTTTATCTTCTTCTTTTGATTATTTAATTTATTATTTATTCTCCTCTTTAGTTTTCAATCAAACTGCTTGAATCTAGTAGTCATGGAAATATGTTGACTTTGGAGAATTTTCTTATTATTATGCTCCTAAATTGTGTAGTATCTAGAATAAACTTTAACCATTTTTTAAGTAAAATGCAGACATTTAAAACCTCATAGGAGACAGTAATATTTCACAGACTTTCACTCATTATAAATGAGTTTAAAGCTCCCAATAAAACCTAAAATCTGTCATTCCAGATTTCTTAAAATTAAAATTCAAATCTGCTTAGAGAAAACACATTTCAACAAGAGATCCATGTATTCTTGGCACAGAGTCTAGGACCTTGCAGATGGTAGGCCATTGCTCTGTCCTAAGCTCTGTCCTCAGCTCATGAAAAATATATTTTAATATTACAATCAAAATCATTTTGAAAATATGAAGCTGAAAATTCTAATAAAGATAAAATTTAAAGTGTCTGTTAAAATAGACTCAAATAGAAAACTGTTGAGAAATATTTTTAAAAAGTATATCTGCATTCATATCACTTAATTTGTTTATAATTTGCATTTAAAATAAAACAATTATCTGGCCAATTGTTTTAAGAATTGATATTAATGCTAAAATTATTAATCTTTTACATTTAAGTAAAAATTCTCATTTATTTTCAATATACTAGACCTTATATAATTTTACTTAGCTATTTATGGAATAATTTATAACACTTTAAATTTCGAATTTTAATTCATCCATCAAAACTGCTTGCAATTTTATTCAGTTGAAATAATTATAAAGGTAAAAAAGTAAATTTTAAATTGCAAAAGATAAGGCACATGATTCTGAAATTTCTGTAGGTTTTGACAGTCTACTAACAACAAACCAATTTCATTCCAGTCGTTATTGCCAGGGGTTAATGAAATTAATGAGAGTAAACATTTATAAATTCTCATGTATTTTAAAGATCATGTATTTACCTTGAAAGGAAAATTAACAGTATGTTTGAGCATCTTTTTAAAGAGATGGACTAATTATTTTAGTTTACGGTTTCTGACTTACTATTGTCAGTCATGGGTGGTTTGTCAGGTTGCAGTTCAGGATAGCAGGATTAAGTATGTAACTATGGGCAAAACTCTACTACAACCTACAAAGTTTTAGCCCCTTCAACAAGTCATGACCCACCTCCTAACAGTGCAATAGTCTCCCAAATGAACATTACAAGCTGGGGACTATGTATTCTGTCACATGAGCCTGTGAGAGTCATTTCATTTCTAAACCCTGATAAAATCAAATATAAAAGTACTTCAATATAATAATTCACTTTACTTCTTAATTACCATGTCCTGTGATCAGATTGGTGACTATCCCAATTGTGACCAGGGAACCTTTATCCAGTAACTGATCAAAACAGATGCAAAGACCCACAGCCAACATTAGGTGGTGCTTGGAGAATCCTGCTGAAAAGAAGCAGAAAGGATTGTAGGAGCCAGTGGGGTCAAGGACACCACAAGAAAATCCACAGAATCATCTAACCTGGACCCATAGAGGCTCAAGAGATGAACCAACAACCAAGGAGTGTGCTTGGGAATGGTCTAGGTACTCTGCATAGAGACTGTGGTGTGGCTTAGTCTACTTGTTGGACTCTTAACATTGGAACAGGGACTGTCCCTAATGCTTTGGTTGGTGTTGGGTAACCCACGTCTCGTACTGGATTGCCTTGCCTAGCCATAATACAAGCGGAAGCGCCTACTCTTATTGCAACTAGATATGCCATGCTTTGTTGATAATCTTGGGAGGTCTGCCCATCTCTGAACAGAAACGGAGGAGTTGTAGGGGGTGGATGGAGGGCAGGTGGGACAGGGAATGGAAGGAAAGGAGGGAGAGGAAAACTGTAGTTCGAATTTAAAATAAATAACTAAATAAATAAGCAAATAAATAAAATAAGAGTTAAAAACAGAATTAAAATGAAAACAGTTCTCTGATTTCTGAAAGCTTTTGAACTTTTTGAGTAAAATTTGAGTCTCTTGTTAAGAATTGCATACTTTATGAGGAATTGAAATATCCCTGTGCCTGTTTGTTACTGAAATAACATCTATAAAAATAATGAGTAGTATAGTGGGTACTTCTCTGTTCACTTAGGAAATAATTGTAAAGTGAAAAACCTACTATTGTATCTTTTGTTTGTTTGTTTTGAGACAGGGTTTCTCTGTAGCTGTGGAGCCTTTCCTAAGCATTTCCCCTTGTATTAGGGCTGGGCAAGACGATCCAGTATGAGGAATAGGTTCCAAAGAGCCAGACAAAGTATTAGTGACAGCTAATGTTCCCATTGCTAGAAATCTTAAAAGTAACAAGTTACACCATTGTCATATATATGTAGAGGGCCTAGGTTGAACCCATGCAGGCTCCCATGTTGTTGATTCAGACTCTCTGAGCTCCTATGAGCCCAGGATAATTGTTGGGGGTTTCCTTGTGACCTCTCTCCTTCTCACAGTCCTTCCTCCCTCCCTTCAGCAGGATTCTCCAAGCTCAACCTAATGTTTGGTGGTGGATTTCGACATCTGTGTATAATTACTAAAGGAAAGCTCTCCGATGACAATTGGGGTTTCTACCAATCACCTCACATTCCCTAGGGAGGACAGACTGTAGGTCAAATGTTTTGTGGCTGATAGGTGTGCCAATCCCTGCACTGGAAGGCGTGCCTGATCACTGGAGATGGCCAGTTTAGGCTACATATCCACTGTTGTCTTAGCTGCGATCATCTTCATGCATTCCTGGGAGTTTCCCTTGCTCTAGCTTCATATCTGACACCCAAATGCCCCCATTTCCAGTCATCACTTTTAGTCTTTTCTCCCTCCCTCTATCCCCAACTGGGTTCTTTATGTTCCCATGGAAGTCACCTCCAGTGCACCTGTGGGGCATCTTCTCAGGGAGATCCATGGGTCTCCCTTGGTCCCTCATTTTTACCTAGCCTCTCTTGGTCCATGAATCATAATATGGTTATCCTTTATATTACAGCAAATATTCACTTATAAGTGAGTAAATGCCATGTTTGTCTTTCTCAGTCTGGATTAATTCACTCAAGATGTATTTTTTTTCTAGTTCCATACAAATTTTATGACGCCATTGTTTTTAACAGTTGAGTAATCATCAATTGGGTAAATGTACCACATTTTCTTTATCCATTCTTCAGTTGAGGGACATATAAGCTGTTTCCTGGTGTGGCCATCACAAATAAAGCTTCTGTACCATAATTAAGCAAGTGCTCCTGTGCTATGATTGAACATCTTCTGGGTATATGCCTCAGAGTGGTATAGTTGGGTCTTGAATTAGATCTATTTTCTTCTTTCTGAAGAACCACCATATTGATTTCTAAGGCAACTGTACAAGTTTGCACTTCCACCAAACAGAGGAATGTTCCCCTTCATAAATGTACATTTGTGATTTTTATCTTAGCCATCTGACAGGTGTAAGATGGAATCTAAGAGACATTTTGGTTTGCTTTTCTCTTATGGATAAGCATGTTGAACATTTCTTTACGTGCTTCTTGGTCAATTGAAAGTCTTCTGTTAGGAATTCTTCATTTGGATCTCTACTCTATTTTAAAATTGCATTATTATTATTATTACCTTGACATCTAGTTTCTTGAGTTCTTTAGATGTTTTGGAGCTCAGTGCTCTGCTAGATGTGGGGTTGATTAAGATCTGTTCCCATTCTGTAGGCTTCTGTTTTGTCCTATTGACAGTGTCCTTTGTTTTAAGAAGCTTTTCAGTTTCATGAGGTCCTCCTATTTATTAATTATTAATCTTAGAATCTGTGTTATTGGTGTACTGCTCAGGAAATTGTTTCCAGTGTCAATACAGTCAAGATATTTCCCACTGTCTCTTCTGTCAGGTTCATTGTAACTGGACTTATGTTGAAGTCTTTGATCTACTTGGAATTGAGTTTTGTGCAGGGTGGTAGTTATGAATTTATTTGCATTCTTCTTCAAGCCAAAATCCATTTGTCTCAGCACTATTCCTTGAAGATGCTTTTTTTTTCATTGTATGATTTTAGGAAATCAAATCCAAGACCACATTAAAAAATTATCTATCATGATCAAGTAGTCTTCATTCCAGATACATAGGGATGGTTCAACATACATATTAAGGTAATCAAAAATCCATCACCCCTTCATCTTAAAAGTCTTGGAGAGATCGGATAGAAAGAACATACCTAAATATAATAAAAGCAATATACACAAAATGACAGCCAACATGAAATTAATGGTGAGAAACTCAAAGCTATTTCAGAAAAAAAAAAACAGGAAAAAGACAAAACTGCTCACTTTCTCCCTATATATTAAATATTAAGTTCCAGCTAGACCAATAAAAAAACAAGTGGAGATTAATGGGAAGCAAATTGGAATGGAGGATGTTAAAATATCACTATTTGCAGATGATATCAGTAGCCCTCCTATATACAAACAATAAATGGACTGAAAGAGAAATCATAGAAACAACATTCTTTACAATAGCCACACATAATATAAAATATCTTGGGGTAACTCTAACCAAGCAAGTAGAAGACCTATATAATAAGAACTTCAAGTCGTCAAAGGAAGAAATTAAAGAAGATATCAGAAGATGAAAAGAACATTCATGCTCATGATAAAATTCCAACACAATTCATTATAGACCTTGATAGAATAATACTCAACTTCCTATGGATAAACAAAAACTGAGGATAGCCAAAATACTCCGGTGCAGTAAAAGAACTCTGGAAGCATGACCAGCCCTGTTTCAAACTTTACTACAGAGCTGCACTAATAAAAAAAAAAAACATGATATTTGCATAAAAGCAGACATGTGAATTAAAGGAATTGAAATGAAGACCCAGACTTATATATGCATATCTATGGATACCTGATTTTTTAATAAAGAAGCCAAAGTTTTGAGCATTTTAAATATAAAGGTATATAAATGTTCCATGAAAAGAGAGACTCACAGAAGGTACAAGGAAAACAGCTGTAATTGATGGATCTGTAACTCCGTTACAAGCAATAGTACCTAACAAATTCCACGTGTGTGTTAAAAGGAGTGGGCAAGGGATACTTGCCAACTTATACTGCTAACAATACCACTAGTAACAGTAGCCATGCAAGTGAAATGTAGTTCATGCACATAATAATCATTCTTAATTCCTTATTAAATAGGAATATGACAGTTACTGGGAAACTATACTGTAGCTTTCTTTCAGTTGAACATGAAATCACTTGTATCTCCCTCCAATACGAACTCACTAATAATCCAGGTACAGATGTTATATGTGTGTGTGTGTGTGTGTGTGTGTGTGTGTGTGTGTGTGTGTGTGTGTATTTCAATGAAATAGGGTGGGTACATATTGGATAATTATTAATATTTTAGGTAGTATTTCTTATTGAATGTTTCTTCTAAAGCATAATACTTCAGTCCTTTATAAGTCTAGTTGCACACATGTATCATTTTCAGTTCTTGATTCCTATGCATATTTTAATAAAAGAATGAAGTCTAGTAGGATGAAGTAATCAGCCAAGCTTTAGAACTGCCTAACAAACAAGCACATTGGCTCTTGCAGGCACCCTCCTGTGTTGGAGCAGGTTCCTGCAAAGGGAACACCTGTAGCTCAGCAATTTCACTCTGAATGTAAAATCAGTCAGAAGGGCTACAGTGATTTAATGAATATTTTTTCTATCCAGATGAATTACCCTCCTCTATTTGAGAAGTTTATTTCATCCTAAGTAACTGAGATTGATGACCTAGTACCAGCCATCTGTTCCAACTTGCCGTTACCACAGCATTCTAAATTATTCTGAGAAAGTTTTTCAGTTCAGTACAATATTCATGTTTTAGTTTTTCATGATAGTTCATATAACTACCATGACACATCACAAAATTGTAGCAAAGAAATCACATTGTTTTTCTACAAAATAGCATTATTTTTTCATGAGAAAGCAATGAAATATATTCTATGGAGAGTTAACCATAAGCTGTTGACAGAAATTTAAGGAGTATATAATAATGTATATAATAATAATACATGTAATACAATGAAATAATACTTAGTCATGATAATAAAAATAACACATAATAAACTTAAACATTTATGTTAAATTTATTTATATATGCACATTCTTAATTCTAAATAACATACATGTTTGATAGACTCTGCATGAAAATGTTCATGTATGTTATATAATATCTTTATTTACAAAGTAGGTATTAATTGGAATTTTGAAACTGAATAAATTAAGTTATAGAAACCTTATATAACCTGTCAGACTTACAATTGTTATATGTAACTTTAGATAAATAAATAATATTTATTCCTTTTGCCTTTTCTTAAGCATCATTAGTGTGATTTTCCTCTCTTCTTTTCCCTGCTTTCTGTATTGACCTTCCTTTCCTTTCCTCAATGAGAGTGTATCCACATTTTACTCATTTTCCCCTTAAAGTAACCTTTGTCTTGCTATTTCTCTCTCCCATCCATAAAGCTATTTTGTTTCTACTTTGTAACTGTAATTTTGCTACTGCTATAAATCATAATGAAATTATCTGATGCACAGGATATCTGATATATGGCCCTGGTGGGGACCTTGCCCCACAAGTGGAGAACCACTGAGTAATCAATATTTAAAGGTGGTACCAGAAAGTTGGGTCATTACTATGCCAAACTCAAATATGTGGTTTTTAGGTTGCTAAAATAGTTAGTGGGAGATTAGGGAAGTATTTAGAACTTTGGGCTACAAAGGCACCAAAATGTAAGTCAAGCTTGATGGACTGTTGTGGTTGATGTCTGAACACCAGAATGGCAAGAGAAGTACATTCAGTGGGGGTTCAACCCATGACATTTCAAAGTCACAAGTATTGTAGTTTCCTGGTTTCCCAGCTCTTATACACCACCTGCTTCCTCTTTGTGGGGTTCCCTGAGCTCTAAGGGGAGTTGTTTGATGGAGTCCTCCCATTTAGAGCCAAGGTCTCTGTGTCTCTGCATAATATGTATGTTCTTATCTGTTTCAGGAGGAAGCATCTTTGTTGATAGCTAAACAATACATTGACCTATGAGTATAGCAGAATATCATTAAGAGTAATTTTATCACTACATTTTTCTTCTTCTTCTTTTTTTTTTTTTTTTTTTTTTTTAATTTTCGAGACAGGGTTTCTCCGTAGCTTTTTTGGTTCCGGTCCTGGAACTAACTCTTGTATACCAGGCTGGCCTCGAACTCACAGAGATTCCCCTGCCTCTGCCTCCCGAGTGCTGGGATTAAAGGCATGCGCCACCACCGCCCGGCTTACATTTTTCTTTTATATTTCTTAGACAAATATTATTTGGTTTAACCTAGGTCCCTGGGCTAACTAGTCTCAGGCTCTTGGTAATTCAAACAGTGTCAGGCATTAGTTTCATCTAATGGAGTAGGCCTTAAGTCGAATCATTATTGGATGGTTACCCCCACAAACTCTTATGTTGCCATTTCCCTGGCATAACCTTTAGGCAGTACACCACTATCGTTAAAAGGTTTATGGCTGTCTTGGTGTTTACGTAACTCTTTTGAGAGTGCAGAGTGTCTTAGTGTACGAAAGACACTGGAGCGAGAAAGAGAGGGGCAATAATAATATGTAATGAAAAAATTGATACGGAACTAATCACTTCCCTAATGTTTATCATCAGCAAAGTTAAAAGCATTAAATAAATAATAGACTTAAAAAAATTTAAAAATAAATTAAATTTTACTACATTTTATAAAATTAATGGATTTCTTTACTTAAATTTTAGCACATTTAGGATGATGATTTGTGTTATTTAGATATCGACAAATTTTCTTAGTAATTATATGTATTTATTTTGTAATTGTTTTGAGGGTGAAATACCCTGTCAGATACAAGTTTAAATAAAATGTGCATCATCTGGTACATTTAACAAATGCATAACTTAGAATATGAATATCTTTACAAATGGTGTTTTTTTTATTTAGTGGATTTAAATTATATCCAGTATACTTCTTATATATTTTGGATGACTTCTTTATTGACATAATTAAGGTTTAAAAGTAGCACGTATTCTCTGGCTGCTGTATGACTCTCGTGGGCAGACCTGCATTCACATCGGTTAACATTTATTTAGTCACAATTTCTTTCTGAAACTCATCCTATTAAATGCAGAGTGGAACCACTGGCTACATCTACAGAACCATCTGGTGCTAAGGTTAGTGGGACATTGTGGGATAGAGAATAAGAGAATTGTAAGGGCCAGAGGACCAGAGACTTTTCTGTGAGATCATAGACATCTAAAAGTGCCTAGTACATCCATCAAGTCTCAACAACATGACAGCGCTAACATGGGCTGAATACAGACCACTATGGATGTGCCAAAGTGGATAGGAGAAACTTCATTGGGCCTCCAACCCTCTGCAAAGAACCACAGAAGTGCTTGAAGTGGGAAAAACCCTCTTCCTCATGGTTATCCAACACCAATGATCATCCCTGAATGCACAACACACAATAGTAGCATCATACACTCTGAGAAGTTTATATTTAAGTACACAGACACATGTGCATATACACATACATAGACATCACAGTATATGAATATTCATATACAAGTGCATACATATATGTATGTATACATATATGTATATCTAACAATATATAATGAAGAGGCCATTAATTTGAATATGAGCAAGAAGGACTGCATGGGAGGATTTAGAGAAAGGAAATTGGAGGAAAAATATGTGATTATATTGCAATCTCAAAAAAAGAAGTAAAAGCACATGAATAATTATTTTGAAACATTTCTTCATAGAGAGAACAAAGTAGCTCCCTCCCCCCTTCAGAATTGATACATTGCATCTCAGGACATAGAGACTCCTAATTTTCAGCTGCTGAGGAAGCGAGCAAGGCTTAGGGAATTCAGAAAGCTATACGCTTTTTAAGGTAAAACCTCCCCCAGTATAAAACTTCCTGAGGGATGGGAGAATTGCCCACATTCCAGTAAGTAACCATGATTGCATTTCCTGGGAGCAATACCCAGAACTCATTTATTCACCAGGCTAGATCTGAATATATTCAGCACATTTTCTGAATGTTGTTTAAGTATACTAAACTTATTATCACAAAAATGAATGCAAATTATTAAAGTATTTTCTTTACTTCACTTTAACATAATTTGGAAAATTACTTGCCAGATATGTTGATGAACTAACTCAATTAAACATAATTTAAGAATGTGCATTAGGAAAATATTTTGATCAGAATCATCAAATTTCACATACATTATTATTATCTAGACATACTCACATAATTTAAGGTAGAAAAAAGCCCTATAAGAACACATTTCATATAATGCCAATGCAAAAACAGTTTTTATACATAAATTATAATTCTACTATATATGTATTTTTATTTATGTAAACTATTTGTATATGTATAATATATATGACTCATATAAAAATAGAAGTTTTGTAACAAATAAGCATCAATTAATAAGGCATAGGGAATTGTTCCTCTTTTTCTCTGGAAATAATATTTTTTTATATTCTTTAAACTTAGCATTTAAACATAAACATTTATAGCTGGGTGGTGGTGGCACATGCCTTTAATCCCAACACTCGGGAGGCAGAGGCAGGCAGATCTCTGTAAGTTCGAGGCTAGCTTGGTCTACAAGAGCTAGTTCCAGGACAGGCTCCAAAGTCACAGTGAAACCCTATTTTGAAAAAAAAAAAACATATTTATAAACAAGATGCTATTTTACAATATTGCTGAATGTCTACATATACAGTCACATATACACAAACATAATCACAATGAAAGGTGTTCTAAGTTGTTATTTTGTGATATAATTAGAATTTTCATTTTGATCAAGAATTAAGAGAAGAAGAAGCCAAAGATTGCTCAAGGCTTAAAGCTCTGTCTGCTCTGTAGAAGACCTGAGGTTAGTTCCTGGCACCCACGCTGAGCAGTTCACAACTCAGTATATCTCAATCTAGAAAATCCAAACTCCATCTATCTTCTATAGACACCAGTACTCACTCATGTGCACATGCCCACAAACAGACACACATTTAAAGTTACAAAAAAATAAATCCTTTTTAGACCCAGTACACCTGGCCTTGGTGGGTTCCCAATAGATCAGCCCTATTGTCTCAGTGTGTGGGTGCACCCCTCACGGCCCTGACTTCCTTGCTCATGTTCTCCCTTCTTCTGCTCCTCATTTGGACCTTGGAAGCTCAGTCCGGTGCTCCAATGTGGGTCTCTGTCTCTATCTCCTTCCATTGCCAGATGAAGGTGTTATGATGATATGCAAGATATTCATCAGTATGACTATGGGATGGGGCCATTTCAGGCTCCCTCTCCCCAATTGCCCAAGGAACTAGCTGGGGACTTCTCCCTGGACATCTGGGAACCCCTGTGGGGTCAAGTCTCTTGCCAACTCTAAAATTGGCTCCCTTAATTAAGATATATACTTCCCTGCTCCCATATCTACCCTTCCTTATTCCAACCATTCCATTCCCCCAAGTTCTTCCCATCCTCCCCTTCTCACTTTTCTCTCCCCATCTCCCCTTTCCCCCATCCCACCCCACCCCCAGTTCCCAGTTTTTGCCCAACAATCTTGTCTACTTACAATATCCAGGAGGATAACTATATGTTTTTCTTTGGGTCGAATTCTCTGAACATGGTGGACAATGAGGGCTGCTGAAAAGCCAAGAACAATGGCACTGGGTTTTGATCCTACTGCATGTACTGACTTTGTGGGAGCCTAGGCTGTTTGGATGCTCACCTTACTAGACCTGGATGGAGCGGGGAGGACCTTGGACTTCCCACAGGGCAGGGAACCCTGACTGCTCTTCTGGCTGGAGAGGGAGGGGGAGGGGAGCGGGGGGACAGGGAGGGAAAGGGGAGGCAGAGGCGGGGAGGAGGCAGAAATAATTAATAAAAAAAGATATCTGGAAAAATAAATCTTTAAAATCAAAGATGAAAGATGCAGGGTTTGGGAAAAAAAGCTTACGTTAATATAAAAATCTATGATAATTAAAGGCAAATATTGATACAATGTAATACATGCATATAGAAATGGTCTTTAAATTCAGATTTCTGTCAGGGGTCTACATTCTGGGAAACATATTAACAATTCTAGAACCAACAAGGAAAAATATCAGCATTCTTGACATTAAGCCATATGAACATCAGTTCATTTGCTTTACCCTGTTCTAAAGTCTGTCATTTTTTAATATGTGGAGATTTTACATGCACAAATATCTGCTTGAAATTAGAAACAGAACTAAGAAATAAATCTAAATTGGAAAGTGTAAAATTTTAATTTTTCTAAAGAAAAATAGACATGTTCAAAACAAAACCTTACGTTGCAGTCTTTACTGTCAAGATAAGATTGAAATATTACATTTAAAATCTTCATAAGATAACCAGAAACAGAAAACTTTCTCTTTAAATGGAGATATTACAATCAAAACTCAGTTTTTAAAAATAATATTACTATGAAAACTCTAACTTTGAAGGAACTCATTAGTAAGATAATGTATAAAAACTGCAATAATAATATACAAAGGTCTCACTTTTCTAAGCATCCTGCTTCCAAATTAAATCTTGGATAGGAATTGATGTTCTGTTTGACACTCTAATTATGGACTTGGCCATGACCTTGCTACTCACGGATGTTATTCATAAATGATTGCCCAACAGTTGCTGGCAGAAGAAAGACTGTTTATTAAGCCACAATTTCAACCTCCTATTCTAAATTCTCTGACTAGAAGGAAATATGTGATGATTTAGATTTTTTTCTAACAATGATATTAATTTAGTATTCCATAGTAATTTGTTTTGTAATCATAATTAAACACTGCCAATTAAATTCTATCAATTGAACTTGCTAATAAAATATTGAATTTACTATTTAAAATCCTATAGTCAAAGTTCACAAATATAAATGAATATATCATTCATGAGCTAATTATAAAAATCATGAGCATGTTAAGGAATTGTGCTAATTGACTAATTTTACAAGCTTTTATGAGTCAAACATAGAATTTCTTGCTATAATACACTTGTCTTTTTAGTAGTGAGGTGTGAAATGCAAACTTTACCAGAAGGGATGGAAGACTCCTGAAACATGTGTGTCAACACTGTAGGAGTAACAAGGTATTTTTGGCTTTGTCAGATGAAATCGAGTTTTGATTTTAAATCTTAAAATATTAAGCTGCTACAACCATGTATATAAGGCCTGGGGTTGGTAATGGTTCTTCGGTCACAATGTCATTAAAATGTCTTCATAACACTGTGCTATCATGTAGTTTTGGTCTACAATATACAAGTAATCTTTATGAGAAACATGAATTGCAAGTGAAATAGCAAAAGGTAAACAAGGAAACTAATTGTACCATTTTTCTGATATAGGAAAACAACAAAGCCCATCTCCCCCTAAAACACAGGGAGTTTAGGAAGGGTATTCTTCATCGATAAACTATTACATTTTGAATATTTTCAAGTAGATTTGAATTTTCTTTTTTTATCGTGGAGTTCAACAATGGCTTAATGGTTACCTCTCCAGTAAGACTTACCATTTATTTATAAGAAAATTAGCAAGGATTCTATTTAGCTTACATTTTACAATAAGCCTGCTACTAATTCCAGACATGAGGCTTTAAAGACAGAAGCAACTCTCACTTCTATTTATAACACTCACTTGAACGATATATTTATGAATTGACAGAGGTTAAACCATATAGCCTGGCAGAACTGATTATGACATCTTATCAAATGAAGAGAGCCCCCCGGATTATTAACTCTCACCCTTAATATTGGCTTTGCCACTAGACAGTTCCATAAGCTGACAGTTTGGCAAAAGTATCACTCCATGAGTACTTATATACTGATCACCCAAAATGTCTTTAATATTACTAAATTCTCAGCTACCCACAATCCAATTAAAGTCAGTCCCCCATTTGAAAGCAGACGTACAAAAGAATTATCTTTATGGTAATATTATTTCTCTTACACAGCAATTTATCCAATTCAATAATTTTATTTAAATAAAAATAATTTAAGTATACTACAACGAGTAATTATTTTCCTGGAAATAGCGACTATCATCCTGAGAATAAATAACCAGGATTTTCTTCCTAAAATAGCCTATGAATATGATCAAACAACACTTTGAAAGCATATATGTTACACTTTCACATTGTAGAATTAAGGGTTTGAGTTTCTCAAGGACACTTTTGAACCTCAGACATTATTGAGGCTTAATTGGGGCTCTGACTCTGTACTCTGTCTACTTGAAGTCATGAACACCTGTCTTTCCCTCTGTCAGTAAAGCCCAGGATTAAAACTTAATGCTCTTAAAAACACATTTTACCTTTCCTATATGAAGTGATTTTTAATTAAATAAATGTTTTTAATTAAAACTGAATAAAACATGAAGACATATTATCAATATTTAAATTGTGACATCAAGGATGATTTTCCTACACAGTGTTAATACTACTTACAGCATTTAATATTACACTAATAATGATGGAGAATGTGTAATTAGAGAATTATTCAAATATTCTAAAATAATTTTTGAGGATCACAATTATTTATAGTTTTTAATAATTAGAGTCATTCAACTAATTGCAATTATCTAAAAGATCAAGAATCAGAACCAATCATGTAAATTGATTTAACAGGATTGAACTACAATTTAACCATATGTTTTTTATATTAAACAATAAGACACAATTTCTCTTACAACTCCTTTAATTCTAGACTGAATCCTAATATACATAAAATTGGGAGAGAAGACTAGTAACTAAATTATAAAAATTACTAACACATATAAAATAAAATACTTCAAAAGTATTTTATACTTGCTTATATAGTCACAATTAATTAAAATTAAAGATAAAACTGTGTAAGTAAATTAAAACCATCTAGTAAATTATAGTATCTTAAAATAGTCTTTCTTGTATTTTTTGGCAGCATTCTCTTTAAACCATTATGTTTAAATTCTCCATGCTCAAATTAAGCAAGAGCATATGGGTAAGGTTAAGCCTTTGAGTTACAGCTGCATTTATTGTGACACATCATGAATGATCTGCCACTCCCTGCAAGGCTAACTCTTTCCCTAGTCTGGGCTAATTACAATGGTGTTCTTTTGTATATTTCTTTCTCTAATATTATATTCATCTCTGGCTTTTTTTATGTCTCAATGAGACAACATAAGCAGACAAAAGAGCTTCTTTGTGCTGTACGCATTAGGTCTCCGAATCTACTGTACATGTCCTCTTGCTGGCCTTTGCCAAAAATGTCAATGTTTCCCTCTTAGGTGAGAAGTCCCTTCTGCTCTGGAAAAACATTTCCCATATAATTAAAAGACGTATCCTCCTGCTTCATTCAATCCTTCTTAATTTAATACTACAGTTTTAGTCTTAGCTTATTTATTCCATGTAAATAAGTCTCCCTGCATCCTGGTCTTCCTTCTTCTGATGGTTTCTCACTTACTCCAGTTAGAACCAAAATCTTCTAAAGAGTTGTAAAGAACATTTCTCACCAAACTTACTCCTGTTATTTCACTAGCAACAGACATTCTTTGATTTCTGTTTTTATGAAGCACATACAAAACTTCTAATGCACTCTTCTATTAGCTGAAAATTAGGTAATTTTACAAGAGATTACTAATTTTCTCAAGAAGCCTCAATGAATTCCTCTGGAAATGTTGACTTTATTTGACTTTCTGACTATACCTCTCAGTGTGATTATTCTACTTTATTTATTTCCCCCACCCCAGATCCTGATACTTTTTCATTTATCAAAACACTAGAATTCCCTAAATTATAAAATGCTTATGTTTTAGAGGAAATACATTCAGACCATCAGATCTGTTTTAACTTTCAGTTCAATGGTATTTAGTATTTTTACAAAATTTTGAAACTTGTATGTTAGAAAACTATTAGAAAGTTTTCATATCATCCAACAGAATCTATTTGATAGTTAATTGTTTACATTTTTATCATGCTCTCTTGATTCCTAAGAAATAAAAATTATCCATGTGGAAAAAGTACTTCAGGTGGATTTCCACCATAGACTGTAGTAGCTAGGTTGTCTTAAATGTGCCTGCAGTTATTGGGACCCGTCTTATGGTCAGGTGGTTAGGTTTGAGGATAGTCAATTATGATCACATGCTGGAATAGTTAATCAAACTTTATTTACCTACTACAACATTGTATGCACGAGGCCTAAAAGAGGGACAACACCCCTGTGTTTTTATTTTTCAATGGAGCACTTCATTTCAGGTTAAGTGTAAAGAGCCAAATGTAACTTATTGTTTCAACGTGAAGGTATGGTGTAGATCTTTTAATGAACTAGAGGATTAGAAGGAAAGAGGAAAAAGGAATTCTAGGAGAGGAGTGAGAGTCCATAAGAATGAGGAAAGAGATTAATGCCTTAGTCAAAATTCTGATAAAAGACTTTTAGTAAATGCACCCGGCAAGCTGCTGTGCTTTGATTGCAGAACCTTAGTAGTTCAAGTGCTAGGGACTTGGTCTTTAGTATGGTAATGATGGTGGCACCCTAGAGATGGTTCTAACTTTAATGTAATTTTGTCTGCTGTGGGTATGGGTTAATGTAGTTTTGTGAAATCCCAGTTCATTCCTGTGCAGATAAGTGACCACAAATGACTTCTCCCACTCTCTGACTTCCTGTCTAGTATTTGGTCATTCCAGAGATACTCCAACATTGTTATGTAATTTGTCATGACATCCTCACCAGTGGTAAAAACATGCCACCCAACCAAAGAATTTTGACCTTCAAAAATTAATACTAATTAATTTTTCTGCAATGTAATATAAAGTAGTTATCATTGGGTTATTGCAATGAAATGGAGACTATTGCAGAAGTGCTTTATCAAAATAATTGTGTTTTTTTAGGGGGGGCTATGGGGATGTCTCTTTTGGTAAAATTACTTAAAAATGAAATTGATGCCCTGAGCCTCATTGAGGAAACCAACTAAAAATGCACAATGAGAAGTTAACTCATGAGTGTTCTTTGTTGTCCTCTGATGTACTGTGAGTGACTGATCACCAACATGCAACCAAATAATAATAAGGAAAACATTTTAAAAGGGTATTATCATTTTTATTCCAACAATAACCATTATAGAAAATGGCACTGAGATTACAGATCTTTCTATGTTTATTTTTCCTATAAATAAAGTGTAAATTTAGGTGTGTAAAGGCAAATGTAGATACAGGTGATATCTGATTTAAATTGGAATGCTGGGATTATACTTTAAAGATTAAACTTGTGATGCTATTAAACCTCAACCAAACTTTCAGTAAGGTTAAATAATGTTACTTAAATTACACACGCTATAGTATATTTTTGTATTTTGTGGTTTTCTCATTTTGCTCATATGCAAACACGTATATTACCAATTACTACAACAAATCAGCACCTGGAAAAAGATACTATTCTATAAAACATGTATATTCTATTTGCTTTTAAGTCATCTTCTCAGCATTATGTTTTTCTGTACTTGCTGAACTAAGGGATGATTATGGCCAAAGACCTCAGTTGTGTCTCCTGAGAGTTCATTACTATCCACAGAGGTTAGAAGGTTTTTTTATTAAAAATTCCCACCTGCTCCCCTTCTCCCATTTACCTGTCACTCCCCCTCCCCCTCCCCTCCCCCTCCCTCTCCAATCCTAAGAGCAGTGAGGGTTCCCTGCCCTGTAGGATGTCCAAGATCCTCCCTCCTCCATCCAGGTCTAGGAATGTGAGCATCCAAACAGACTAGTCTCCCACAAAGCCAGTCCATGCAGTAGAATCAAAAGAAGTCTTTGTTGCTGTATATTTGATCAGACTGTGAAATCCTGGACCAGGGGGCAGAGCCAGTGACTAGTTGACAGAAATTATCCACAGAGAGGACAGAAGAGGCAGGAATATGGATAGAAAGACTCACTC
Organism: Microtus ochrogaster; assembly: GCF_000317375.1. NCBI lineage: Eukaryota > Metazoa > Chordata > Mammalia > Rodentia > Cricetidae > Microtus > Microtus ochrogaster. Next base: position 21,052,513 of record NC_022022.1, on the reverse strand, counting down.
AAGAAAAAGTAAGGATAGACTTAGAGATTCATAGTCTTTTCAGTTTGAAGAAAGTGGAGAGATACTTTGTTTTTTTTTTTCTGAGTATCTGGTCAAAGAGGAAGGTCAGCTGGTTATTGCTCGGTTTCTCTGTTCTAGCAGGTTTTCACCACATCTGACTCCTGAGTCTTTATTAATAAATAGAACAATATAGACTTGATTAAAACTTACATTTGGTGGCTCCAGCCAGGCTGGTGCCCACACGACCAAAATCCTGCCATGTATGGTCTGAGTGGCTAGGTACTGATTGCAAGGCTGTGGGATATGATATGGGCAGCAGTTAAAATATCAGTAGATTCAGGTGTGACTGCTAGGCTGACAGAAAAACATTTGGTGCCCACTGAAGCCATAAAGAGATTGGTATCAGATCCAGAAGTCAGAAAAATATTAATTTAATCTTTGGCTTTTGAAAATGCTAATTCAGAATGCAAAAGGTTGATTCGGCCTTTAAAAGCAATCAGCATAGAGATGAATGGATTAGTAATACAAACAATATTCAATTTCAAGCTAATGATGATGCTTTTTTAAGAAATAATTTCTAGAAATATTTAAGAAAAATAAAAGTGTCAGATGTTATAAACAAGGCATTTGAAAAGGGATTGTAGACAAAGCATTCGTAGAAATAATTATATTTCTCAAGACATAATCCAAGGAGAATGCCCCAGCCTTATTGAGTACACAGAAGTTGTGACAAAGCTGGCTTTAGAACATTGAATGCAACAAGGGACAGGCCAGGTAAACTTTTGCCATTGTAAAATGTGTTAGTGGGCCTCTCACAGGCAAAAATATCAAATTTGGTTCAATCATTCCCTGCTAGCATTAGAGAGTGATTAAAAGACTTAATATCATTTGTGAAAAACTGCACCGCTCTGAAGGTGATCAAGGACAGAACAGATAAGTAGATTAAAAAAAAAAAAAAACAGGAGAAACAAAAAAACAAGTGTTATAACATAGAATGTATAGGACCAGTAGGGCAGATAGGAAAGTTAAAGGAATTCGTTGCTGATAGAGTGATGAAATTATGGGGATGTGATTTGTTGTAGCAAAGGAACACACAGTTAAACATTCCTCTAATCTCAGAAACAAAGTATAAAATAAAGAATACTCCTGAGGAAAATATCAAAAGGTATTATCAAGAACAGCCACCAACAGTTCTGGTTACATAAGCAGGGCACAACAGCTGTTGGTCTTTCAAAATTACCAACAGACTTACCTTTACAATGCTAATGACATACCTGTGTGTGTGTAACAATGGTCTTTGACATCAGAAAAATTATAGGCCGTGGAACAACTAGCCCAGCAGCAGCAAAATGCTCAACATATTAAAGAATCAACAAGTCTTTGGAATTCTCCTCTTTTGTCAATAACAGGACATCGAGAAAATGGAGAATAATAAAAGTACTGAGAGATATTAATAAGGTAATCGAGCCAATGGGCTCTTCACAGTGTGGAATTCTGTTCCCTTATTTATTACCAAAGGAGCTGTCTACTGCAGTGATTGATTTAAAAGACTGCATAAAGCATTTTTTTTTTTTGTAGAGGAACCAAATAGTAAAGGAAAATAGTTGTAAGTGATGAATTACAAATTCATTGGCAAATTAATCTCTATAAGTATTTAAAATGAGAAATTTTCTAAATCTTTTTAATATTAGTTTATAGGATTGAAAAGATATTGGCAAAGAATAGTTTCTCCATAAAGAAAGCTTAGAGGGGAGATTTTACTGAGCCTTATTTATTTCCACAGCAATGATTTAAAATGCACTAATAAAAATTTTAAAAGAGATACACAAAACTAATACAAACATAATAATCAGTTATGTTTTAACAAAGAAAACAGATTCTGAAGTAAAATTCTGTAGCTTAATACTGCTCGGGGTATTATATCCTGCCAAGAATTCATACCAAAATTTATAAAGAAACAGATTTGAGGGAAATCATTAAATGCTATTCATTCTGTGAGATGATGTTTTATAGGATTTATTGCCTTTAAAATGATTCTGTATGCTAATTTAAGTGGGTGGAAGGTTCTGTCTTAGAACCTTGGTGCATATGTGCATGGAAATTTCCTTATGTTTTGCTTGGGCGATCTCCAGTCTCATCAAAACGTGAAACGTGAAAGTTGGGTGAAATTGCAATTGCTACAAAAATACTGATTCCATCCTAAATGGGATTTTTACAAATGCACTGAGGAGAAAGAAGAGGAAATTTATCAACCTGAAACCATAAGCTCATTCACAAAAATAAAGAGCGTGCACTGAGTGTTTAGCATCACTTAGATAACATTTTCTGGGAGTTACAGTCATAATTTGGCATTTGAATGTTGATGTTTCTAAATTTTTCAACAGCTTGGTAGTTTGAACATATAGATCAGTGTGACACTAAATCACCAGATGCAAGAAATATGCTACAGTTCTATGATAAATAAGGATGAGGGAAACTTGGATTGTTAAAGATAGGAAGAACATTTTATGTAGCTCTTTTATGGATAAGGCTAAAAGGTCCTTAGTGCTGTGATGATTAAGTAAATAATGTAACGACTTTTCAAGTAGATTGCTCTGTTGTTTCAACCAGTTAATCACTCATTTAAGATTAGTTTTTAACCTTCATGAAGATTTTTAATTTAGGAATTGTAAAATAAACTATATAATCTTCAACTTATCATCTTTTCTCTGATCTTTCTAAGTCCTTATTATCTTTATTGACAGTTTTTCAGAAAGAATGATGATATAGTTCACCTTCAGAGAGCTAATTGAAAGTATCAAAATTAGATATATTCATTTGTAAGGTAATTTTTAATTAGAAATAATTTAGAAAACAATGCAAGCCTACAAAAAGAAAGTGGATAAGTTATATGGAAACACTGTAGTGTGAGGGACTATAACATAAATAGAGCTCTCTGTGAGAGCAGGGGATCCTGCAGTGGAGAAAAACATAGACATTGACCTGTAACACTAATACTGGCAGAGTTGGGTCATTTCTATTTTGTGAATGACAATAATTACAAAATCTGTTTCTCAACTACTGTTAGTTGAATAGTTAGTTGAATCTTAACCCTACCTAACCCATGAATCAGGCATGCCATTATGTTACCTTGACATGCTAATATCCAGTGTGACAAGATTAGAAAATAGAAGTCAGGCTTTTGAAGTCACTAGGGTCTTGTGGTCAGAGAGGATGCTCATGACGTGACTCTCCAATCTCTACTAAGTAAGGATTTCATATGTTTGTATAAACATGAGAAAGAATGACCTCACGAGATACTAATTTTGTCTCACTTTGATTTTGAACTGCAGAATCATAAGGAGAGATCAGTTTTTCAATTCATATTATTCTTTTTATTTATTTTTATTTTTTTAAAACAATATTTTCTCATACCATTACCAATTCCCTCTCCCTTCCCCTCACGCATTGTACCCAGATACCACCTACCCTACCGGCCATCCACTCCTTAGAGAGGGTAAGGCTTCCTATGAGGAGTCAACAAAGTCTGGCACATTACTTTAAGAGAGGACCAAGACCCTACCACCCCCCTCCCCCATATCTAGGCTGAGCAATGTATCCCTCCAAAGAGAATGTGCTCCAAAAAGCCAGTTCAAGCAATAGGAGTGAATCTTGGCTTCACTAGTGGACCCTCAGACTGAACCACCAGTGTGGGACAGTGGTGTGGACAGCCATGCCCTCTATCTGGGAGTATTGTGAATAGGCAATTCCAGTATTTCACAGAATGCTATTGAAGCCCAGCTAGTTTTTTTTTTTTTTTATTTTATTTTTGAGACAGGGTTTCTCCGTAGCTTTTGGTTCCTGTCCTGGAACTAGCTCTTCTAGACCAAGCTGGCCTCAAACTCACAGAGATCCGCCTGCCTCTGCCTCCCGAGTTCTGGGATTAAAGGCGTGTGCCACCACCGCCCAGCCTTGGGTTGTTCTTTTTTTTTTTAACAATGAATATGCTCATATACAAATAATATAAAATTGATAAAAGCAAGAAACTTGAATGTAGAAGACATTATTTTTCACAAATAAAAGCTCTCACATGCCTAGGTCATATTACAAAACAGAAACAATATGAAAAGGCAAGATAATATGCATCTTGACAATTACTATTCCCATATAAATGTTCTCCAGTGAGAGTTACTCAGATCAACCTCAGGACACAGAATGTATTCTGAAATTATTCCAGAATGAAGAATTAAACCTACAGCCATATTCACCAACTTTTATTTTGCTTTCCTGTATCTTTCCCCATTGTTAGAGGTCTTGTTGAAGGTAATGGCATCTTTTCTGATCTATTTATTTTCTCTCCTTTATTATCTAAAATAAGACTACTGTGGTACAGGTTCTGTCTGTTCTATTTGCTATGCTATGCACTATAGTTAGATTAAAAATATTGTCTCCCACCAAAGTATTAACCAAGATAAATCAAGAAAGAGTGTGGGGAGGGAGGACTGCTTTAAAATCACATAAGCAAAGCTAGTGTGAACTCACAGAGCCTGAAACAGCATGCAGGGCCCTGCACCAGGTACTCTGCATATATATATATATACTAGAGCTTCCAGTTTCCTGTTTTTACGTGACTCCTGAGTGAATAAATGGGTGATCTCTAATTCTTGTGACTTCTCTTGGGCTCTTTTTCTTCTGTTGGTTTGTTTTGTCCAACATTCAAGTGAGCACTTTGTTGTTTTATCTTATTATAAATTATTTTGATATAGATTTTTTTAAAAAAAAAATGAATGAATTAATGAATGAAAATCTAGCCACTGGAGTAAAGGTTAACAACTGTTATTTTTATCAGTTTTCCCCAGTACAGTGACACTGGATATATGGATGACTCTGTGTTCAAAAGGAGCTGACCAACATACATGGACTTCACAACTTCTCTGTGTGCTTCTATTTGGTTACAGTTTGGTATGCTTTAGAGTGTGGTGGGAGGCATAGTTTTATATTGCTTTCTTGGTTTGGGGGAATTGCTGCACTGGGTTTTTTGCTTGTTTGTTTTATTGGGAAAGAACATAAAATTGGGTCACTACTGAGGGGGAGTAGAGCTTGAAGGAGTTTGGGGAGGGGGAAAATATGAATAAAATTCAGTTAAACTTGAACACTTCTTTAAATAATAAACATAATGTAATATAACAAAGCATAAAAATACAAATATTGCCTCAAGTGAATTTATTAAGCATTTACTCAATTTAATTTATTTTTCACGTAACTCTTTTTGAGGTAGGCTCCCATTAAAAACACAATCTGTTCTCAAACTCATTATCCTTCTGCTTATCTTTAGGCTACTAAAATTACAGTCATATGCTACTACAGTTTCTCCTTCGACAGACTTCAAATCATAGCTATGCTATTTATAATGTCAATGGAAGGGGAACCATTTACAGAAACAGAATTTTGACAAGAAAGACGGTGTGCACATATTCAGTGAAGATGGGTCATTTTAAAATCATCTGAACCACAACTGGTTAACGCCACAGATTCTGTAGGTAAGGAGAGTTCAAACTGTGTGGTTGGCCATGTTTATCTTTAGTCTCAGTTTCAAACCATTTCTGAATCATAATTAATAACAATGCTTGATTAAATGCTTTATTAATAATAATATACCGAGTAGTATATAATATGGAATTTATAAAAGGAACTGATCTGTGGATATTCTGAGATCGTGAATCTTTTAGAGTAATAGTTTTACCAGAATGAAAATGTAGTCACTTTAAAAGTATATTTAAAAACATCATAATTTAGGTTTAGGTTAAGATTCTGGTAAGTATGTATCTGTTACCTTGTGGCAGCCAAATACAACATTTAGTTTTAGTTCAGTCTTAAGACTATTTGTCTTTTACACAAATATTCGACTTTTCCCTCACCCTTGCTCCCAGTTAACTATGCTTGGTCTTTGACCATTTGATAGATTAAGAAGCTCTGATTTAATGCTGCAGATGCCAAGTGTGAGGCTTTGTAAAATTGTCTCATCCATGAACTTAATATTAAATCAAAATGATAAAAGGAAGACAAACGTGAACTGCACTCGTGAGTAATATGCTTCATTTAAATTCCATGAACTTTTGAAAATAAATTATTTTCTTCACAAAATGTGGTTTCTTAACATCAAGAATAAGAAGAAAATTAGTCATCACCCCAAAACAAAGAACTGAAAAGCTACGTGTGGCATCCTAACTTTTAAATATGCTCCTTATCATTTAATTTGAACTTGTTTTACCTTTAAAGCCAATTGTCCTAAGAGAAGGTAGCTAAACCAGTTTTCCTAGGGTTACCATTACCCTAGGGATATATATATCCCAAATCAAGAAATTAACAGTACTACAATGTTACTGGTTACTGTCAAAAATATAGATACTTATAGTATTTTAGCATTTTTCACTACTGCTTTTCATTTACAATATAAAATGTAAGTGTACTAATATTATGTAACTTTATTACCTTCATACTTAATGTTCTCTGTCTATGCCGTCATGTGCATCACCATCTCTTCTAAGGACAGATTGCCAAATAATTTGTGCTTTACCTGTTCCTTCAGTGTCTCATCCTTTCTCTTATAATTAAAGTAAATGTTTCATTTTTGGAGGTAATCCTATACAGTTTACCTTCGGTGTATATATGCAGTCATCCATGGACTTAATAGTAAATCAAAATGATAAAGAAGGACCAAACAAAGTTGTGTGTGTGTGTGTATGTGTGTGTGTGTATGTGTGTGTGTGTGTCTAGCAAGCAGAAGTCAAATGAGAAAGTTTCTGTCTTTTTCTAGTACTCATTATCTGATTTTCCCATGCAGGATCTTTTATTGTACCTACAGTTTGCCACCTTGGTAGGCTGACTGGTCAGTGAAGTGCAGGGGTCTACCTATCTCTGTATACACACAGTGGAGGGTGCAGATACATGGAGCCAAGTCAGGCTCTTATTTAGATGTTGCAGACTTGAACCCCATTCCCTTGCTTTTCCTAGTTTTTACTCACTAGTCATTTCCTCACCATTGCCACTGATATTTATATTTTCTTATAAGTGTATCTATGATTCATTCCAAAAGTTTTAATATGGCAACTTTTAACTTTTATATAACTTGATTCACATTGATCTAAATTTATACTTTCTGTTTAAGCAACCAGATTAATTAAATAAACTTTCTTTTAAATACTAATGTGTTATCTAGTTTGATTGTTGACTAATAATTTAAACATTAAATAAATATCTCTGTGATTTTTATAATACATTAAAAATTTTAGGGGTTTCCAGGATGTTGAATTATGAGTGGCGGGGCTATGTCCCCAGCACCCGGCTGCCTGCATGGCTAGCTTTATACCCGAAATAATTACACGGAAACTGTATTCTTTTAATCACTGCCTGACCCATTAGTTCCAGCCTCTTATTGGCTAGCTCTTACATATTGATCT
>NC_022022.1:21021662-21043669 GCF_000317375.1 Microtus ochrogaster | reverse complement strand
TCTCTCTCTCTCTTTAGAAAATAAACAGGCAAAAACCAGAATAAAACAAAACAAACCAAAAAGATAGGAAAGAAGAAAAAACACAGAGGGGAAATTTGCCCTTTTTTTCTCATTATTGGTCGAATCTACATGTGGTTTGGGTATTAGGGTGACTGTGGTTCCCATAAAGTAACATTTCCAATAAACCTTAGAATTGCTAAGATCGATAATACAAGTGACAGCTCATGCTGGTTAGAATATGGAGCAAGGGAAACTCTCCCACATTCTTGGTGCGAGTACAAACTCGTCCAGTCACTATGGAAATCAATATGGTAGAAAATTGGGAATGATCTACCTCAAGACCCAGCCATGGCACTTTTGGACATATATCCAAATGATGCTCCATCCTACCTCAAGGACAATTTGCTTAACTATGTTTATAGTGGCTTCATTCATAATATCCAGAAACTAGAACCAACCTAGATGTCCCTCAATTGAGACTGAGTAACACAAAACTATTTGTCAGCACTTAAAAAAAAATGGCATGATGAAATTTGTTGGCAAATGGTTAACCAAATATTATCCTGAGTGAGGGAACACAGACAGACCCATAAAGATTAACATGCTGTACACTCACTTATAAGTGGATATTTGCTCCAGACTGCAGAATTATGCAGTGAGAGTTTAGTGAGTACTTTAGGGTTCAACCCATCAGAGATACCTGTCTCATGAAGACAAACCTTATTTAGCAAGGCAATAAAGGATAGTGTTGCCAGAGATGTACATCTGATGGGGATACCTCATTTAGGAGGGTGATAAGGTACATTGCCTTCTGAATGTGCTAGCTGGCCTCATTGTTGAGTTCTAGTGGAAAAGCTCTTTCCCTCACATTACAGTTCAGGGTTTCTTCCGCAGCACTACAGTGTGTTAATTGTTTACTGGGCACAATTTCCCCTATGTATTGGTATATTGGATGGCTTCTCCAGCAATGTGTGATTTTGGCAAGAAAGTAATCACAGTCAATACCCTTACTCTCTCAACCAGGTTCTTGTATAAACTGAGAAGTTTGACCCTTGTAATTAACTTTTGGCAGACAGTTGGTCAATATTAGTGTCCAGGCAAAGAGACCTCATTTGAGGCAATCACCAATGCCCAAGGATGAGAATTATAGCATATCTAATGTTGTTGAGCAGTAGCTCTCAGACAGATAGAGAACAAGAATGTCCTAGATTCACTTGGCCAGCAGATAGGAAAGTGCTGTTTCAAGCTAACCTCACATTAACCTTAAAGCATGTCAATTTTTTTTTGTTGTTTGTCAGTCTGTTAACTAAAGACCTATGTCTCAAAGTACCCCCACCCTCTGGTCATAGTTTCACTTCCATAACCTTGGACCTATGTTGCCATAGCAATGATTCTGCCCTTATCACTTAGTCTAGGGATGTGCATTTGAGAGCTATTTTTGTAACCCTTTCTTTCATAGCATCTACACATATTAGCTGTTAAGTAAAGGATAATTATGCTACAATCCACAGACCCAAAAGGCTAAATAAGAAGTTTCCAAAGCTACAGTGAAACCGTGTCTCAGAAAAAAACACAAACAAACAAACAAACAGAAACAAGGAGGGCTCGAGGGAACAACACAAGGATCTCCCTGCAAAGCAGAAATAGGATGTTTTACAGGTAGACTGGTGGCAGTTGGGAACCAGAACAGGAGGCATGAGATTGGGATGAGTAGCAGAGGGAGACAGTACTGGGAGAGAAACCGGAATTTGTGTGTGTGTGTGTGTGTGTGTGTGTGTGTGTGTGTGTGTGTGTGTGTGTGTGTGGAGGGGGGTGGGGTGATAGGAAGATGATGTAGAAACGTCCTGGAACCTATGAGGGTGACCTCTAGTAATGGAGGATATTGAAACTGCAGTGGCCATCTCCTGTAACCAGCCAAGGTTCCCAGTGCTGGCCTCAGACACCGGTACAGCCACAGAATCTTCAGCCCACATTCTGGTCTGCTGCTGAGGTGGGCTGTAACAATGGTGACTCAGAGCTTGTGTGATTGACCAGCCAATGACTCTTCTAACTTGAGGCCCAAGCCTGTCACTGCCTAAATAGCCAGCAAATAAAAGTTGGACATTCCTGAGACCAGGGGTAGAATCAAACATAACAGGCCACAAATAAAATAAAATGTCAATAAACCAATTCCTAATGTTATTCTGCTATAGTCATAGATCAGTACCTAGACCATCAGTGAAATTTCCTTCAGAACCTGATTGGAGCAGATTCAGAGACCCACAGCCCAAATGCAAAGCTCAGGGATCTCCACTGAAGAGGGGAAGGAGAGACTGTGGGAGCCAGAAGGATCAAAGACACCAGGAGAACACAGTCCACAGAAGCAACTAAGTGGGGTTCATAGGGGCTCACAGAGACTGAAGTGGCAATCAAGGAGTCTTCATAAATCTGTGCTACATCCTCTAAGTATATTTGTGGCTGTTTAGCTTGGGATTTTTGTGGGACTTCTAACTGGAGGAGTGAAGATGTCTCTGATTCTTTTGCCTACTCTTGGGACACTTTTCCTTCCACTGTGTTTCCTAGTCCAGACTTAATATGAGTGTGCCTAGTTTTATTGTATCTTGTTATGCCACGGTTGATAGATATCCCGGGAGGATTGCTCTTTACTGAAGGGAAACGGAGGAAGAGTAGATTGGAGGGAAAGAAAGGGGAGACAGGGAGGAGTGGGTGAGAGCTCTCAGGATGTATTATACGAGAGAAGAATAAATTCAAAATAAAGGAAAAAGGGAAAGCATGGGAATCATAGACATGGAGAGGCACATACAAATAAAACCAATAAAATCATGAATTGGAAATGTTAATATACAAGAAAAGGATCAGTAATATAAAAAATACATAGAGAAAACACTCAGATAAGACATAAAAGTCAAAAATCTTCTCCAAAATATGCCAATATTTTTTTAACCATATGCTTCTAGACATGATGCCTGCCTTTAATTCTTGTTTTTATACCCAGTAAGCACATTGCCATCTTGGAATTGATGGATTTCTGTTTGGTTGTTGTTGCTGTTGTGTTTTGTCTTATCTTGTTTAGTTTTGTTTTGGGGGGGAAAAACAACATTCACAGGAACCTTACCTCATTGGAGAGTCTAGCCCTTGTCCCAGATTGGCTGTCACTAAGACTGTTATGGACAAGAACACAGAACTAGGCTCCTTTTGTCCTTTCCTTAGGGCCTCTGAAAATGCTTTGGCACAGTTTTACTCTCAACAGTTGCCCCCTTCTTGCTAACTTTTAAAGGCTCGATGAGTTACTAAAACCTAAACATACAAGAGATGCCTGTGCCCCTTAAAATATAAGTATAAAATTATTTATATATTAATTGTTATCCTACAACACATTTGCTCAAATAACGTCTAACTTCCAAAATAAGAATAGAGTCACTCTGTGTAGTTCTATTTTGGGTTATGTATCCAAAAATATTACATTAGTGTGACTAGGAAACATCTGCCATCCCATGTTTATTGTAATCCTATTCACAAAGACCTATAATTTTACAATAAAATAAGTATTCCAAAGTAGATAAATTAATAAAGACGAGGTTGCGAGTTTGTTCAATATCACCAAAAAAGAAAATCTGTCAGTAGCCACAGTATGAATGGAGCTGGAGAAAATTATGCTAAATGAAATAAAGCAAATACAGGAAGCCAAGCACTCCGTGATCTCACTTCAGTGTAATTGACAAAATTTCTATTCATGAAATGTGACTGAAGAAAGGGAGTTAGGAAGCCATGAGAAGGAATTAGGGAGAAATGCATCAATTAATGAACAACTACTAAATTGCCAAGATTAGGTAGGCCTAAGACTCTATTTTAGTACTATATGGATCTGGGTAAGATGATTGGTAAACACATATTATTCCTAACCTGTTCTTTACATTGGTCACATCCTTTAAATAGTGTGCCTATTCACTTGTCTGAAGGGCTTTATAATCTTAATATTGCTTTTAATTACCCATAGGTTCTGTGCAGAAAAAGAGTATTCCTATAAATATAGATTTTGGAATTTGATAGAAATATTTCCTTCACTGAATGTTATGTGATATTATGCACACACCTACAGACAAAAGAAATCCAATGTGTGAATTCTATACTCCTACTGACAACATTTCATAGTGACACACGTGTTTGTGTGTGTGAGTGTGTGTGTGTGCATGTGTAAATTTTAATAAGTAATTCTGTATTTTAAGTGTATCAGCCAGATGTCCTCTATTAAAATATTCCACACGAAAGCAGAAGAGCAGATGGTTGACTGACTACTGGCTGAAGAAGGCAGGGATTTGTATCTCTTAATTTTATCATTTTCCCCAACTCAGTTATTTTTCTAAGCATCACAGCTCCTCCAACATGAACATGTTTTTTTCCAAAACTGCTTGTCTCTGCCAAAAGCACTTTTAGCCGTTTCCTATCCGAGAGTGCTACAAATGCAAACTGTTCTGTGGTCAGTGATATAAAAGCAACATAGAAACAGTCTGTTTCCATCCATTTTCACAAATACAGTCTGTACTGCTTGCTGAAGTTCCAACTGTTGCCAGGCTCTGTGCTCAACAGTACAGATGCAAGCTCCTATTGTATGCGGGGTCCAGGTTGGCTTTTGATTCCACGTGCATTGGGAAAGAGCTCTTTAACTCCACCTAGAACAAGTATTAAACTTTAGAACTGGAGTTAAAAATTCTATCTCATGTACTCACTCATAAGTGGTTTTTAAACAAAAAACAAAGAAAACCAGCCCACAAATCACAATCGCAGGGAAGCTAGACAACAATGAGGACACTAAGAGAGACATATATAGATCTAATCTACATGGGAAGTAGAAAAAGAGAAGATCTCCTGAGTAAATTGGGAACATGGGGATTTGGGGGGAGGGTTGAAGGGAATGGGAGAAGCAGGAAGGGGAGCAGAGAAAAATGTAGAGCTCAATAAAAATCAATAAAAATTCTACCTCCTATTATAGATGTATCACAATAAGTTACCACAACAAGCAGTTTCAACAGTGTTCAGACAGTTCTAAGTAAATATGTTAAACGCATTGCGTATGTGCATGAGCATGAACACTCATCAGAGATAATATTTTAATTACTAAATGAGATTTTTGCGTTTTAGGAAACAAAAGCCATATGTTCCTTGTACTTAAGGATGTTGACTTTATCATCAAATACTGAAAAGAGATAAATTCACTAGTGTCTACTCCAGGATGTATTGCTGGTCTTTTCCTATCTATGTTTGTCCTATGACATAAAATTCTCAATAAATGATGAGTAAACTTTTTTTCTGAACAAAATAAACAAAGGATATTATAAAGGAATAAAGAGAGAAATAAAAATGTTTATTTCAAAAAACCAAAAATATTTAAGTGAGGCTATCCAACTTCTATTTTAACAGTCAAAATGTGTTTTAAGCATTCAGAGCAATCATATTTTGGGATATATTAGTTCTCTTTCAAATACAATAGATTGCTGTGGTAGGTAAAATAGCTCATTCTGCATTGCTGATGTTTCAAAGCTTAGGATAGATATTTCCATCCTCTTAAGGTTTTAAAATTTCCTACAAACTAAATAATTGTTCTACTTGTCCTGCCTTTATAATTGACTTGACCGTTAATCTTGCAGCTTTCTGTTTCCTTTCTTTATTTGATTTTTAAAAATGTTTCTACTGTACTACATAATGGAAAGTGTCTTTTCTGGTTCTATTTAGTATTAAAAATTTTGGGATATTTTCTTCTATGATTTTATTAAAAATAACGTCTGTGCTTTGAGGGTGAACTTCTCTTTCTATGTTGATAAGAAGATTTTTTTCTCAGAATATATTAACACTATCCCTTATTGTACTCATATATATACTTTTAAAATTTACAATTGCTTTTTATTGAACCACATAATTTGTTTACCTTGTTCTCCAGCCTTGATTATCTGCATTGACCATCCTATTGGTGAGGTTTTCAAAAAGGTTTTTATTTAGGTTATTGCATTTTCTATGTCCAGCATCATTTAAATTTGGTTTTCTTCATCAATTCTATATATCTAATGAATTTTATTTTTTTTTCTTGGGTTATCTTCCTCATTTCCTTAAGCTATTTGTTTTCATTTTCTGTGAGATATATTCATGTTTCCTTTGTGCTTATGAAGATACTTATAGTCATTACTTTGAATTTGCTCTCTGGAAGATCTCATAAGTCACTACTTGCACGTTAGTCCTATGGGATGAGTTCTCTTTGGAAGGGGCATTTACTTGTTTTTTCTGTTGTTGTTGTTGTTGTTTTTTTGTTGCTTTTCTGTTGTTTATATTTGTGCTGTATCTTGCACATGTGGAGTTTCTTGGTTAAATTTATCCTTCTTTCTTAAAATTTAAGTCTTTTTTTTTTCTAATGGAAGCATTCAAAATGTTCAGGATAGGATTTATTCACTGTAGTACTGATGTATAGTTTTCCATTATTCAGGGTTGGGAGCAGGACTCACTCTCATTTTTCTCTGAGACAGCTAGTATCTGCATTAACACTCACTATATACAGGTCAGCACACTTCTGTGGGTTCCTACCTCCGTCATCATTTGATTGGCGTTATCCGTACCCACATGTCCTACCTGTTTTCAGCTTGAAGCGATCCTCACATCTGTATCCTGTTATGCTTCTAATGGGACTCTATGTGCCTAGAGTCATAAACCTAGATAATCTCTGTCCTCCTTCCTCGTCCACAGCTTCCACTACGAGTTGTGATATTCCTTCATTTGTTCCATCCCTCCCTGGTACAGCCACCTTCCCGAATCTGTACCTTTTGTGAAAAATGAACTCCTCACTCCTATCCATTTTACTCCCCCAAAAAAAATATTTGGATTCAAAACTTTTAATAGTATATAATGAAAAATTCAAAGCATATTTTTTAAAACAGTAATTATCTTAGATATGTTATAAAAATCACTTTTAGTTCCAAATGGTGACATTTATCTCATTCTTCTTTGTCTAATACATAATTTTCATTTAATTCTTAATAATATTTACACCACAGATTAGGCAAAATAATACTTTGTTGTCAACTGATGTTTTGTTATATACATGCATCATTTATAAATATACAGGCTTATTAATATATGTATATATAAATGATGTCTGTATAACAAATATATACGTATGCATACATACATACATACGTGTGTGTGTGTGTGAGTGTGTGTGTGTGTGTGTGCATGAGACCCGAGAAGGCAGGCAACATGCGTGTTTGCTGCAAACTGGACTTTCCTGAAAGATCAAAACATATTCCTAAGGGCTATGGCAACTTTCAAACCCTAGATGATATTTTTTAAACTTTTGGTATTTCGAGACACTTTGTCTCTACATATAGTCTGGGATGTCTTGGAACTCACTAGGTAGAGCAGTTGACCTCAAACTCAGACATCTGCCTCCCTCTGCCTCCCAAATCCTGGGGTTAGAGACTTGTGCCAACATACCAATTTGGATGATACACTTATTTATAAATATCAGTACAAAAATTACATTTGTTTCATTCATATAGAAAAAAATTAAATGAGGTGTAGAAAACTGGTATAAAGAAACTAAAGTTTTCACCAATTATAAAAATGTAATTTTTTAGTATTAGGTAAAAAAGAAAATGTGTGGAATGAAAACATACAATATTAAAGAGGTAGACTACACTAAGCATTTGAATACAAATACTGTGGCATATTATGAATATTTTCTTCACAAAGCTACTAATATTAGAGAAAATTACGGTAGAAACGTAATTTATCCTGAAGTCTAGTCCACAGACCACAGTACCAGATCTTATTCTAGTTGTCTTTGTATATCTATTATCTAATCTCCCACCATACCGACTCTTCTTCTTCTTATCTTCATTTCCAAATAATTTTTTAACTATTTACATATAAAACATAACATGTATTTCTTTTTCAATTGGACATTTATTTAACTTAATGTTTTCCAGTCACATTCATTTTGTTACAAACACTACTATTTTTATCTCTTCTGTCACTGAATGATACTCCATGGTAAGTTTGTACTTTATCTTCATTATTTATTCAGCAAATGATGGACATCTAAGTTAATTATTATTGGAATCTGAACACTATCACTGTCAACACAGTAACATAATTGTGAAGATGCTTCTTCACATTTATTTCTATTCAGAAGAGGGAGAACCGGATATTGCTGCAAAAATATTTCGTTTTCTTGAGTGCCCTCAAATTGCTCTTTATAGTGATTTTGCTAATTTATACATCCACTAAAAGTCTATAACCCCCTCATTTCTGTGATTCTTGAAGAACATTTATTTCTTCATTCTCTACAATAATAGCTGATTTTAGTGAGGTAATATAACTTACTAATATTTTGCCTCTTACTTTCATCATGAAGTTCGACAACTTTTTTATAATTTTACTTGCTATTAGAAAAATCTTCTTTGTAAAGTATCTTGTTAAATCTTCTGCATAATTTTAATTATGAATTTACTTTCATGTTTGATGTCTCATATATATCATGGTGATATCTCGTATCACCATGAAAAATGTATTGGAATATTTATAGATGAGTATAACATAATCAGTATCACTAAAACTTTTACATGATCCAATGACCAAATAAAAAGTCATGGTATTAGTGCGGTTTACATCAGCATTTTTAAAATGGACACAGTCTTATCTAGTAAATGTTTAGTGCAGTTATGAATATGTAATTGTGTTTTTGTACTAATGAGGCTTGCTACTTTATAGTTGGCATATTATATCTTGTAAACATTTTCTAAAACTATCTATATTTCCTCATTAAGTTTACATTTATTTAAGCAGGGAATTAACTCACACATCACACTGCTGAAATGCATATTTTAGCATTGATTGTGAATACCCAAAGGAAATTGGGCTATATAACAAGTACCACATTTTTAGTACTTCTATTTGAATTTAATAATTCGTTAGCTAGCCAATCTAACAGACACCAACTTTGAGCAAAATATTATGCAAAATACTGCCTATAGGTGTAAGTAATAATTACTTAAAATTAGTAGCTAAAAAAGGTTTCAACTTCAGTAACCTGAGAAGACTACATCATTTTGAAACTTTATCAAAGCCTCAAATATTAATGAAAATTTTTCAGTGATATAAAGTCCTCAATAACAATGATTGATCGGCCTTTTAAAAGGCAAAAAGCCCCATATTTTATAGCTTTTTAAGACATAGATAAATTTATCACATGGAAACCTTTCTGGTATTCAACCCATACAACAGTAAAATGTTGCCTGCTGTGAGAATTTACAGCCATAATATCAGATTCATCCTTCATCCCTTTATTTATTGTAGGCATCTCTGGAATACTAGCACAGTTATAAATGGCGAATTAAATCACAAAAGTATAGTTGCAATTCAGTCCAGAGCATTGACTAAAGCAAAGCTAAAACAAAACAAAAAGGCTTGGGAAATTACTATAAATAGTCTAATTTGGTTTAGAGCTTAGGAACTATAAATGCATTCAGTTTGTTAAATGGAGCCTTAAATCCATTTTTAAAACCTTTAAAAACATTATGTCAATTCCTACATTTCAGTATTTACTAAGTAAGCGAAATGCAGCTCTACAGAAATTGCCATCAGATCAATGAGAATTAATTTGATCTGTCTGGCAAAGCTGTGTAAACATAATTGAATATTTTAAGACTTGTGAAATTTCCAAAAATATATGGAAATTTATAAGTACATTCCATGCATACGGCATCTTAATTTATTTTTCTAGTGTTTCAATCTCTTTAGAGATTTGAAATTTTCATTGTAAGAGTCTTTCAACTCCTTGATAAGCTTTATACTAAGATATTTTCTTTTCTTTGATGCTGTTTTAAATGGGAATATGCTCATGACCTCTCTCTAGTATATTTGTTGCTGGTGTGAAAAAAAAAGGTTATTGATAATTGCATATTGGTTTTGTGCCCTGAAACTTTAATGTCATTGTTGATTGTTTCTAGAAGTTTTCTAATGGAATTGTTTAGATCTGTTACATATAATATTATCTCATTTGTAAATGGTGATATTTTGGCTTCTTATTTTCCTAAATGTATTTTTACTTTGATTTTCCTTATTGACTACTGCTGTGTCCAGTACTTCCAGCAGTATATTGGAAAGTAATGTACTAGTTGACAGCACTGTCTCATTTCTGACATTAATGGGATGGTTTCAAGGTTTTCTCTTCTAGGGAAAATGTTAGTTGTGGGTTCATCACATGTATTCTTATGAAAGCATATTGAATTTTGTCAAAGGATTTTTTCTGTATCTATTGAAATGATCTGCAGAGTTTTTTAAGTCCCATTTTTATGATTTATTATTTTTGATTTGTGTTTGTATTTGGCTTGTTGATATTTTGTCTAGGAATTTTTGCATCTGTGTTCATCAGGGAAAATGGTCTATTCTTTTGTTTTTGTGTTTGTGTCTTTACTCGGTTTAGGTGTTAGAGTAATCCTGGATGTGCAGACTGAATTTGGGAGTAGCCCTTTCATTCCTACTTCTAAAATATTTAGAAGTTTTCGTTTTGAGAGAAGTTTGTATGCTGAGTATGAAGTCTTTGGAGAAAATTTTTTTTTTTCCTTTGAGAGCAGTTATCAGTTGGAGATGGCTTCTGGGTTAGGGTTGGGGACTTGTGTCCTCTCTCAGTGCTGGGGCCCCTTCTGGCTTAGAAACCTACAGACGCTGTGCATGGCAACCACAAGCTTTTTGAGTTTGTATGTGTGTCAGTTTTGTTGTGTTTAGAAGGGCTTATTTCATAGTGTACTTCACGAAAAAGAATTCAAAGGCATTTTTGGAAGGTTCTTTTCCTTACTGGTCTTTCAAGCATATTTTGTACTTTCTGATCTCATATTTTATGATATTTCTCTCAGTGCAAATGTGTGTCTTTGTTTATTTATGTACTTCTTGTGCCTTTTCTTTGGCTCTTTTTCTTCTGTTTTTTTTTTTTTTTACTCTTTCAGGGTTTTTTTTTATCTTATCTTCTTTTATTATTTTTATGTCTGTTTGTTTTTTAATGAGAGAGAAAAGGAAAGAGTATCGATCTGGATGGGAAAGATAGAAGATCTGCAAAGAATTGGAGAAGAGAAACGACAATCAGAATATATTGAAGAAATGAATCTATTTTCAATAAATACTGAAATACTGGTTTTAGTTATTTTGGTTCTTCACAGCAGTATGGCAGAATAATTCTGTTGTGAATCCATCTGTGCCTGAACTTATTTTTAGTTGGAAGGCTTTTTATTTCTGTTTCAGTATTAGTTATTAGGTAAGCTTTACATGTAGATAAATGATCTACAATAGCCTAAATATAAATCAATTGTTTACTGTAAGAAGTTTCTCAGTGTATGGCTTTAATAAAAACAAAAATAAAAATAAATGTATTACTAAAGAAGACAAGACGATGATTAATACAACCGTGCTATGTTTAATCAATATTATTTATACTGACCATTCTCAAAATGACCTAGAGAACTGACACCTTCACCATTAATAAGCATGTACTGACCTCACATTTTAACAACTGTCACTAGTTTAATTAATTTAGATACTTCCATAATGTATCAATACATCTAATGTGATGTTGAAAAGACTTAATGGAATAGAATAATTTCATTAAAATGGAGCAGGAAATAGCGGTGTAGGCCTATAACTTCCATTTGCAAGAGGCTGAGGCAGGACAATGGTATATGGACAGGTTGGACTACCCAGCTGAGTTTCTAATGAAAAGGAGTTGTTAAAATGAAACATATTTTTAGCCAAAGTAATGGTTAAAACATACTGACAACTTGACAACATCAAGATCAGCCTCTGGGCATGTCTGTGAGGGACTTTCCTAATTAGGTTAATTGAAGGAGAAGACCCACCTTCAGCATCAAATTTAATACGTAGGAGTAAAATGATGAGGAACATCTGTCACTTTGCATCCTGACTGTGGATGGAAGGTGATCAGCAGCATCCCACTCCTGACACTGGTCCCCTGACAGGCTGGATTGCAAGGCCACAGATTCTAAGGTACTTTTTATCAAGTATTTTTTATGCAACAATGAAAGAAAAATACAGTTTCTACTACCTCTTCCTCCTCCTACTCCTGTTCTCCCTCCCTCCTCTCTCTCTCTCTCTCTCTCTCTCTCTCTCTCTCTCTCTCTCTCTCTCTCTCTGTATGTGTGTGTGTATATGAAATTATTTACATTCTATATCTAAGCAAAAATATAAATAACAATATATTGGAGCAGTCTGAAGGGAAAGCTTATCAATTTCATTTGTTGTTATGAATCTGCTTAGGTAGCTCTCTAGATTACTTCTTGGTTTAACTTTGGTGCATGAGATGAACAGAAAACCTTACTGATTTTCTTTGGAATTTCTAGCCTAATGGAGTGCAGGGTTTAACCTATTCTGTATAATAACCTCTATTTCTCTGTGGTCTTTTTAACATTTTCTGTTCATTTCTGTGTCTGATGGTTTCAGATAACTCTTTCTTTCTGTTGGTCATTGGGACAAGATTCTGCCAACCTTGTTCATTTTTTCAAAAAAAAGGATAGCTTTTCTATTCTTTTATTCTTTATTTTTATTTAATTTATTTGAGTTTTATAATTTTTTAATATACTGGGTTTGTATTTCTCCCAAATTCTTAAATTGTACTGAATTAAAACTGCTTCTTTTTTCTCACTAGCATTTCTCGGTTGTGTTTATTTCTCTTTTCAGTTTGAAATTATGAGGTGAGGATCCCTGACCATCAACTAAATTCTCTTCATTGATAGTGCAGAATACAGATAGATTCTGCAGAAGTGTAATATATAACCATGGCTACTTCAGGTGATGCCTGAATTGGAGCTAATAATGCGGTGATCATGTTTTGGCAAATTCACACATTCTGTGGAATAAAATATTGACTTCTCTAATGTCTTTTCCCCATGTCTTTTTATGAGGCTCAGTGATATTCTTTAACTCGGATATTTCAGAAGTGCTTAGGGTCTACATCCTAAGTATGTTTTTTGGGGTCCTAATTGCATTTCTGTTCTATGATAACATGGGATACTGTGCTGATTAGAGCTAATAACTATATTGTGAAATATTCTTTGCATATTGGTAAAATATTTATATTATAGCTAGTACAATATAAATTTGAATGATTTTCATCAGTTTCCTACCTCTGTCAAGTTTCTAGGGATTCAGTGGTCTGGAGAATATTAAGTTTTTTCTTCTTAGATGAAGAACTTGTTACATTGTGTCCCCCATAGCTAAAGTAGGTGTGTAATAATTCTAGAAGAATTACTTTTGTTCTAAAGGATTATAGGGATCACTTGAATATCAAGCAAGAATTATAGTTACAATATTGATATCTACTTTATCTTTTTTAAAAATTATTTATTGATTTTTCCATTTAAAAATTTACATTTCCTCTCCTCCTCCCATTCCCCTCCCTCTCCCCCACTCACCCTCCTCCCTTCCCCTCCCTACTTAAGAGAGGGCAGGGAATCCTGCCCTGTGGGAAGTCCAACCCCCCCCCCCAACTACAACCAGGTCTAGGAAGCTTTGCATCTGAATAGACTAGGGTCCCTGAAAGCCAGTACATTCAGTAGAAACAAGTTCCAGTGCCTTTATCAATGGCTTCTCAGTCAGCCTCCATTTTCAGCCACATTCAAGGTCCAGTTTGGTCGCATGCTCATTCAGTCCCAGTCCAGCTGGATTTGGTGAGCTCCCATGAGAACAGGCACATTGTCTCAGTGGGTGGACCAACCCCTCAAGGTCCAGACTTCCTTGCTCATCTTCTCCCTCCTTCTGCTCTTCAACTGGACCTTGGGTGTCGGTCCATTGCTCTGATGAGGGTCTCTGTCTCTATCTCCATCCGTCGCCGGATGATGATTCTATGGTGATATTGGAGATCAGTGTGATAGTGGGGCAAGGCCAGTTCAGGAACCCTCTGCTCTGCTGCACATGGACCTAGCTGGGGACATCCCATGGTCTACTTTACCTTTTATAATAACTAAGGAAAAGTATACTTATAACTATCTATTCTTCAACTCTATCAAAGATTCCAAACAAATATAACACTATCTGAGTAAAGAGGAAGTGGATTATAAGCAACTCCCTAAACTCTGGAACTGACAGAGGCATATCCCTGCCTGGACAGTGACCCAAAGTTCTTTTGTACCATTGCGAGCATCCATCTTCAGCCTACAGGCCCATAGTATCCAGCAGATACTATTCATGAAGCAGGAAATTTCAAAGATAGTTCTGCCTATCAGTCACATTTTTTCTGTGTCCTGTAGAATGTCTAGCAGACTCTAGATGTCTTAAAATGCTAAGCAATACTGACAAATATCTTGCATATCACCATAGAACCTTCATCTGGCGATGGATGGAGATAGTGACAGAGACCCACACTGGAGCACTGGACTGAGCTCCCAAGGTCCCAATGAACAGCAGAAGGAGGGAGAACATGAGCAAGGAAGTCAGGACCACGAGGGGCGCACCCACCCACTAAGACAATGGGGCTGATCTATTGGGAGCTCACCAAGGCCAGCTGCACTGTGACTGAAAATGCATGGGTTAAAACCAGCCTCTCTGAACATGGCGAACAATGAGGGCTGATGAGAAGCCAAGGACAATGGCTCGGGGTTTTTGATCCTACTTCATGTTCTGGCTTTGTGGGAGCCTAGCCAATTTGGATGTTCACCTTCCTAGACATGCACGGAGGGGGAAGGACCTTGGATTTTCCACAGGGCAGGGAACCCTGACTGCTCTTTGGACTGGAGAGGGAGGGGGAGAGGAGTGAGGGGAGGGGGAGAAGGGTGGGAGGAGGGGGAGGGAAATGGGAGGCTGGGAGGAGGCAGACTTTTTTTTCTCAATAAAAAAATGCTAAGCACTTCGTAAAAACCTAAAAGATGGCATTCCTAGGACAAATACATCCCTGCCTACTTGCTCCACCCAGTTCAGTGGCAGAAATCTATTCACTGCCTCTGAGACTGACAAATGGGAACCATCCTCACCACAGTTCTGATAACCAGTTTGCTTATGTTGCCACCAAGTAACCTTTTTGCCCAGCTTTCAAAACCCACTGCTAAATCAGGAAAACCTCTCTTAAAGGAGTCACGGTGTCAAGCGGTGCTTAACTGATTTTTGTTTTTTGTTTTTTTGTTTTTACCTATAAATTCCATTTCAAGCCCTCTCAGTTTTAATGTGGATTTAGCTAGCACATTTTGGAGTGCCAATTTGTTGTAGGGTGCTGCTTTTGGTTCTCAGCCACCCAGACTCTTGAAATAACCACACAGAAATTGTATTGATAAAATCACTCTTTGGCTCATTAGCTCTAGCTTCTTTTTAGCTAACTCTTACATCTTAATTTAACCAATTTCTATTAATCTGTGCATTATTATGAGGCTGTGCCTTACCAGGTAAAGTTCTGGCATCTGTCTCCGGCAGGGCTCCATGGCTTCTCCTTGACTTTGCCTTCTTTCTTCAAGCATTCAGTTTAGTTTTTCCTTCCTAACTAAGTTCTTTCCTATCATAGGCCAAGGCAATTTTTTTATTCATTAACCAATCATATTCAGAGCATACAGAGGGGAATCTCACATCAGGGTATTCTATGTAATAGCGATTACCTTTCTATAGAAATGAAAGTTCCAAAGAGCAAGGAAACATTAAAGCAGTTGAAGAAAGTACTGAGTAACTCTAAATGCTTTAAGCAAAATTGCAATAGATTCAGTGTCTCTCTTTCATTCCACCTAATGCTGGCCTGTGAGTCATTGCTGTTTTCGCCACTATCCAGTTTTATTACATCTATTATTCTGATACATTTATTTTGGATAGCTTTAAAGTTAGAAGGAAAATTCAATCACAGTTTCCTTCTTGATTGCCTTGTATATCCTGATTCTGTAGTTTATTAACCCCATTCATGTTGTATGTCATTCTTAACTATGAAACTGCAAATGTATATTCCATCTGTGGAATTGGTGTAAAATATTGCTATAGTTTATGCATTGCAGCTACATGTACTGCTTTGAGATTTGTTTAATCATTTAGGTATGTTTCATGATAACACGCTTTTTACATGTATTTATAGTACATTAATTGTTAATGGTGTCCATTTATCTATGTTGCTGCCGTAAATGGAGACATTGTTAACAGAGCATTGATCTTTAGTGGTTGAGTGCACACAAACAATAATGTATTAGGCAAGAAACAGGTTGCTTTTCTGTATTAGCTGTGAGCAGTCAGAGCAAATAAAACAATGACAGCAATGTTAATACATCACATTCCAGTGACAATAGAACTAGGAAAGTTATTGATTTTATAACATCTTTAAAATATAGAATGAATCCTTGTCTTATGAAGAGAAAGACATGCTTATTTATTTCATGCCTGGTATTTTATGTGATTTATTTGTCATTTACATGACATGTTCCACTTTCTGCGTTTGAGAGTTAAGAAGACAAATGGTGTTTCCATTTCAAGATGGCTTTGCAGTTATCTTGAAGTTAGCAAATATACTGCCCAGAGAATGGCCATTTCTAACCATATCTGTAAAAAGTCAGATTTGTTTGAAGTGGGGGGTCTGATTTTAAGTATATAAGAAATATCAAGGAAAGGCCATGAAAGCAGATGGCTCATGGTTAAATGTAAAGAAGCAGAAAGCAACTTATGATATCCAGGAGAGCTCAAAGAGATGTACAAATCAGTTGGTAGGGAAATTAATATAAGTACTGGTATAGGAAGAGAAACACCAAATATTCAGAATAAATGTACTATAGGGGAAAAGTATAAAAATGGCCAAAATTCCTCCGGAGTATATAAAGTTTGGATGAAAAATTGTATGGGACTTTTGCATATTTTTCTACTAAAATAAATAAATTACTCATTGTGACACTCTGAAAGATGTTCTAAAGATTATAAGATTACATTTATATACTTCATGTATACGAGTTTTTAAACATTTTATGCTTATATGTAATAAATACTACAATATTTATGAGTGTGCATGTGGAAACTTTAGGTTAATGTTTATGATTCATTCGTTCAATTGGAAATAATGTATAAAAGATCTTTTTGCATTTTGGTCTTTAGTAGGTCAAAGACAGTGAAAACAGATCCATTGCCCTTCAGGCAAGGGACCCCTTGACATTCATTTGATGTATCAAGGAAAAATTCAGTTCTCCATCTTCTGTCTTAATTCTCTAACTTGAAGTTCTGTGATGACTTCTGCAATGCTGAACCACTGAGAATTTAAGCAATGGGAATTCAGACTAAAAATACTGATCTGATAATCAGTTGGGGAAACAAGTCTTTGCAGGTGTGACAATTGTGTTCATTTGATATGACGAATATAAGTTAGATAAGAATTAAAGAAAGGCTTCTTGAATATAAGGGAAACATAATTGAGAATTTTGTCTAGCACAGCCTTTCTTGAAGAGATGGTCAGCAACCCAAACTTTGAAAGATTGAGATGTCTAGCAGAGTAT
Organism: Microtus ochrogaster; assembly: GCF_000317375.1. NCBI lineage: Eukaryota > Metazoa > Chordata > Mammalia > Rodentia > Cricetidae > Microtus > Microtus ochrogaster. The sequence goes on along the minus strand of NC_022022.1, from coordinate 21,026,183 downwards.
TTATTCTAACTTTTCAAAGTCTCCTAGTTGGGAAAAACTGACATGCAGACAGAAAGCCCTGCTTTCAACAGGAGAACTGCAGTCAGTTCCTAACTAAATTAGGTGATCTCCTTGTGGTCTGTCTATTGCTCCTTTGTGCGGTAGAGGACACTTGATTCCTTGAAGTGCTGAGGATCCAAGCGTTAGGCTTCCTGCTTCCTAGGAATACCATAGTACCAAGGTACAAACTTAGTCCCATGGTACAACATTACTATCTTTTCTTCACAAATTTCTTCACAAATTGTGATGGACTTTACTGCATAAAATGTAAAAATAATCATAAATTTTGCAGAATTAGATTCTTACTTTCACACTAAAAGACAATGGGCCCCTCTTCTTCCATCTTGTGAGCCATAAGAAATGCTGGCTCTTCACAGCTGGAAATTGTTCCTAGCTGGCTGCACGGTAGAGTAAAATTTAGCCTTTCCGAGCAGATTTCTTTTCTTTTTCTTTTTCTAAGCAATGACATATTGTCTCATCAACACATCTAGGAGCTTCTATTTTTGAAAAGCTTCACTTATCACTTGTGGAGTGTGGAAACAGAACCTATTTTTTTCCCTGAAGAGAACATTCTTTAGCAAAGACAGATTGTGGCATCTGCTTAAGAACATGTCCTCCATGAAGCACTGTCCGTGGAGACAAGAATATGCTCTCTGTCTGCAGAGCCTCAGTGCTAAAACTCAGAATTTCCACTGTTTCTTTGGGTGATTGTTTTTGTCAGGTACTTGTCATTTAGCTCGTTTGCTTTACATTCCTTTTGAAATCTGATATTTCTACAGATGACAAATCTTCAGGTACCCACTTCTCCAAAACTATACTAGGCTAATCTGCCTGTTTTATTTTTATAGAGAGATCTTTGTAATATGCCACCCATTGTTTTTGGTCTGGTTTCATGTATTAACATTAATGTTCTAACATCTTACTTGTTGTCTAACAATATTTTGTAGATATTGATGGGAGAAGAGCATACAATTAATATATAAGCATATTTATGTCCCAATTATAAAAAAATTCAAATTACTACTTTAAAATATTTTGTTAATATTGTAAAGTTTAATTTGTTAAAAAGGATAAGATATGGCTGTATACTTTGAACTCATATAAAACTAATCAATCACTACTCTATAACAAATATAAAATAAATATAAAATGATTTAAAATAACTCAGATCATTTCTAATAAAATCAGAAATAAAACTAGGATGTCCACTCTTTCTATTCCTGTACAATAAAGTCCTTGAAGTCACAGCTATAGAAATAAGAGAAGAAGAGAGGATCAAGGAAACACAAATAGGAAAGGAATATCAAAGGATCTTTATTTGCAGGTGCTATGATTCTATACATAAAAGATGCTAAATACTCCAACAAAAAAATGTCCTGTAGCAAATAAACACGTACAGGAAAGTAACAGGATACTATCAACATAGAACCACTACATCCTTTCTATATATCAACATCAAACATACTGAGAAGAAAATGAAGAGAACAGAACCATTTCCAATAGGCTTAAAGTGATCTTGTAATAAATCTAACAAACAGTTAAGAGCACTGGCTGTCCTTCTAGAGGGTCTGGGTTCATTCCTAGCACCTATATAGCAGCCCACAACTGTCTGTAACTCCTGTTACAGGAGATCTGACACCATCACAGACATACATGAAGGAAAAACACCAAAGGATATAAAATATTTTTTTAAAAATGTGAAAGACTTGAATCAAAACAATCATTCCTCTCTCTCTAACTAGAAAGTGTAGCAAAATAAGAAAAAGAAATTCCAAGAAATATGCCTTTATAGCATATTATCATTAAAATTTGAATAAATATTTTGGAAGAAATCAGATAAACTAGAACCTGAAATTTCTGAGAAGGAATATAATGACAAATTTTATAAATCTCATAAGATAGACAATACACTTCATATTATCAAGTGTTTGAGTTGTATATTTGTTCAGGACCACAACATTTCAAAGAATTTAAATATCACATATCTTATTTGTTTGGAAATGGCAAAATAAAAAGCAATAAATTTAAGAAAAAATTGTTAATGGAATAATCTTTTTACTGCATTTTAAATAATGCTAAACTTAAGGAAAGGAATAGTAATTGTATTTAATTGACATTAAAATTAATTTAAAAAATTCTTATTTATAATTTGTGCTTTAATTTTTAAGAAATTTTGTACATTAATACTATTATTACATAATTTACATCCTTCGATCTTCCTCTTCAAATGCCTCCAATGCCCCCTACTCCCTTCCAAATTATTGAACTATTATTCTTTAGCTATCATTCTATCTATCTGTCTGTCTGTCTATCTATCATCTATCTATTTACCTGTCTATCATCTGTCTGTCTATCTATATATCTATCATCTATTTATCTATCATCTATTGACTTGTTTGTCATCTGTCTATCATCTATCTACACACACACACACACACACACACACACACACTTGCTTATATAGGTATGTAATATATATATATGAGGCATGCTAAGTCCAGTTGATATTACTCATCTGTATATGTTTAAGGCTAAGATTTTCTATTTGATCTGGGATTCTTTTCCTTCTTCTTTGCCAATAATTAAGATTTTTTCTCTTTTTTTATACTTTTCAAAGTTGCTACAAGCACCTTTCACTTTTTTATCAAGTATTTATTTATTTAAAAATATTTTCATATTACCTAAGTAAAAATATTTTCATTATTCATTCCAACCCCAATTCCCCTTTTCTCCCCTTCTCCCATTCTCCTGCTTCCTTCATTCCCACTCCCCACCTGCTCCTCAAAGGGGGTAAGGACTCCCTTGGGGAGTCAACAAAGTCTGGCATACCAAGTTGAACAGGACCCAAGCCCCTCCCCCTGTATTAAAGATGAACAAGGTATTTTACCACAGGGAATGGGCTCCAAAAAGCCAGTTCATGCATTTGCAATAAGTCCTGGATAAGTCCACTGCCACTCTAACTACCTCAATAGATTAAGTCATTTAACTGTCACCCACATTCAGAGGGTCTAGTTTGGTCCCATGCAGGTTCCCCAGGTGTCAGTCAATAGTCTGTATGCTCCCACTAGCTCGGGTCAGCTGTCTCTGTGGTTTGTTCTAGCATACTCTTTACCCCCTTGTTCGTATTATCCCTCCTCCCTCTCTTCAACTGAATTCCAGGAACTCAACCTATAGTTCACAATCCCTCGATTTTGTCCACAAGTCCTGATATTCCACTTTCTACTTGATGAATTCTACGTGTGATGATTTAGCCTGATCTTGAGTGTTATAACTGAGTTACTGAGCTTTTCCATTCCATTTTCATTCCTCTTGGATTGTTTATGGTATTTTTTTTTTTTTTTTTGGTTTTTCGAGACAGGGTTTCTCTGTGGCTTTGGAGCTTGTCCTGGAACTAGCTCTGTAGACCAGGCTGATCTCGAACTCACAGAGATCCACCTGCCTCTGCCTCCCGAGTGCTGGGATTAAAGGCGTGCGCCACCATCGTCCGGCTTGTTTATGGTATTTCTACTCGAGGAATTGAATTTTCAATTAGAGTTGTGTTTACCATTGTCTTCAGTCATGTTTGTGTTATCTTGGACATCACCCAGGAGTTTACTATCTCTTAAGTTCACTGAAGTCCTATTCATGTATTCTCTAAACTCCTTGATTTTTCTAATAAGACTATCATAATTCTTATAAATTTATCTTAGTATTCATTTCCATACTTTCATACTTGGGAAAGATAGGACCTATTTCCATAGAGCTATGGCTTTGGGATGGGCTTTGCCATCTTAGTTTTCATACACTAGATGAGTTTGTGATGTAACTTGCACATACATATACATATGTATAAGTATGTGTATATATATATATATATATATATATATAAAGGTGTGTATACACACAAAAACATACACTCATACACATACACCTTTCAGTGGTTCTGTGCCAGCTGTGAAATTGTAACCTGACTCACTCTGGAGCAAAGCAGAAGCATAGCCTGTAGCATGCCTTGGGGGTTGAGCTCTGGGAGTTCAGTTGAAGAGGGGGCAGTGTCTAGAGAAACTCACCAGGGAAGCCCTGTGCAAGAGTTGGCAGTCTCATGGGAATTCTTTAAATATGAATAGAAGTATTAAAAATTAAAATATACCCAGAGAACAACCTTAATTTCTATCCTCACCTATATTTAAAAAAAAAAGTCATTTTCTTTGTTTTTGACTGATTGTTCTTTTTAAGTTCAAAGTTACTGTATGCTAGACAAATGCCATTTGAAACATTTTAATAGAAAGTAATTTATAATAAACTTGCAGAAAACCAATTCTTAGTACAACTTTGACTATAAAAAGTATAATTAAGGAATATTCTTTCCTGCTCTTATTTTTATTTTATTTTTTTTGTTTTTTTCGAGACAGGGTTTCTCTGTGGCTTTGGAGCCTGTCCTAGAACTAGCTCTGTAGACCAGGCTGGTCTCGAACTCACAGAGATCCGCCTGCCTCTGCCTCC
>NC_022022.1:21016507-21021562 GCF_000317375.1 Microtus ochrogaster | reverse complement strand
ATCGCCCGGCCCTGCTCTTATTTTAACATCTATGACTAAATTACTTTTTTAAAAATATTACTTTTCTTTACTTCTATAACTTCTATGGTTGCTTTACTGTATTGAATCAACATGATTAAATATTTTCAAAATCATTTATCATTATTATTACACTTTAAACCAACTAATATTATATTCTCAGAGTATGTTGTTTCTGTAATTTATAAAATATCAGTATATCAACTTCAAGTCCCTTGGGGAATACTACATGTTTGTATCTCATATATCTTCTCAATATTTGTGTTTGCAATCACAAAAATAATAACATACTATCTTAATTCATTTAAAAGAATGAACAATGCTAGATTCCATAGAGTCAAAGGTAAAGCAGCTTACCAATGCTCATTATCTTTCTGGATTATTGAATAAATATGAGAGATATAAAAAATGCATGGAATTTCTTAGCATTTTAACTTATTTTTTAAACTACATATAATGCATGAAAATATGATAAAATATCTTCTATACATTTTTTTGTTGTTTTTGAGACAAGGTTTCTCTGTATAACTTTGGCGCCTGTCCTGGAACTTGCTCTGTAAATCAGGCTGGGCTCAAACTCACAGAGATCCTCCTGCCTCTGCCTCCTGAGTGCATGTGTCACTACTGCCTGCCCAGTCTATACTTCTTAAATGATATATTAAAATGAGGTTTTTATTTTTTTCTTTGAATTATCCTCTACCTGTTTGCAACAATGGATTATCACCTCAGTTAGACAAGAAAATGCTTGACACATATTAGGCACAAACTCTCCTGTGATAAAGTATACTTGTCAGAAATTGGGATTTTATTATATTTTTGACAGGATTATGGAGTATGTAGAAAAGTAATATGGCAATAAACCCATAGAAGTACTCACAAAGAAAATCATGGAGATCACTATTCCATTAGACAGTATTCTCTAATTAATGTGCACTAAACCAGTCAATACTCAAACACTCCAATTTTAATTATGTCCACAAGGAAAATTCCAGAGCTGTAGAAAAAGTAAGACCTCTACCTGGGAACAGTTTCATGAATCTGCCGTCACCAAGATTAGTACCATTACTACTGAATGTTTGATGTGTCGGTGGTACAAATCAATATCAAGCAACAGTGTAACATGCTCCACAATAAATGAAGATATATTGGGATTGGAATATATCTTAAATGTGGATTGTATTTTCTGGCTTATCATGTCTTTTCCAGCACTGCTATGTGAACTTTTACAGAGTATAATCACTGATAAGGATCTTGGGTAACATTATCTATAACCAAGTAGCACATTGTATGTCAACAAAGTTGTAAAAATGATTATATTTTAAATCCTGTGAGGTTATTATCATATACTATGGTAGACAAATAGTTGATGTAATAGATTTGGAAACCAGCCTCTTAATGTCTCTGATAACACATTACTTTGGAAAAAACCCTACAAAAATACTGTTTTTTAAGATACAGTGAATAATTTAGACCAATGGCACTGTACATACATCAAGCAATTGTGATTTAGCAAATTGGCCTTAGTCCACTCACCATTAATCAGTTTTATGCTTCTTGGCCACACAATTCCAATTTAAAACAGTTTCTAGATCTTCATAATATTCCTACCATGCACAAGACTGTTAGGAATATCATAAAACTTAATATTCATATTCCAGTTGGATATACTGGGATGCCAATATTAGATAGCCAACAGAGAAATCAGAAAGCTATCTTCTTTCTTGGAAAGCTTATTTGGTTCATCATGAAATGGATAATGATGACTGTCCTACAAAATAAGGTCAATTAGTGCAACATTATTATTTATCTTTTTAACTCTAATTAAAGGGTTCAAAGACACCATCAAAATGTATGGAAATGGGGGTAGCATGCAAGGGACTGAGACAAAACCTTTTTGATAAATATTTAGTGAAATCAGGGAAGACTGCATTGGGTAGTAAAGTAAACAACAGTGATAATCTTAGACTGATCTACGGTAGAATAGCATTTGTGCTTTACATTAACTTTCATATTTTCTATCATGTGTGACCAGACATCATCTTGAAACAAGCATAATAGAACAAAATTAACATATCATAAAGTCATATGATGCTGACAATTATACAGAGAATAAATAAAGCAGATTCATGGAGTGCCTGAACCAGTGAGTAAAGTTTTTTGTACTCTTGTTCTGTTTTTTACTGATAACACCCAAGGCCCATCTTAAGAAAAGTTATCAGGATGCTACCATTGTTATGATTCTCTGCACGTACATAGAAAATGTTTTTGAATTTAAATCTAAGAGGCATGGCTCCTAATATATGATTGGGCATTGTGACAATAGAAAAGTCTAATTTATGGACTTCAATGAGTAAAACTTATGCTTTAATTTACTCCCAGACATTTTCTACAAAGTCATACTGAAGTGGTACTTTATGGAGTGCCTGCTGAATTTTCACGTATGATGAGCTAGTGCCTCTACTTGACATGCTTTGCTAAATACCTAAATTGCTTCTCATTTTCACATCCATTTATTTCTCATGAATATACCATAAGCTGGATTCTTACCATGTACAGTATAATTGAGATACAGTTAAAGTCAAAAGAGAAATAATTCTATTAAATGTCTTCATCTTCTCCTTTTCCTTATCATGGCTATGGTATTTTTGTTCATATATATGACATATATATATATATATATATATATATATATATATATATATAATGTCATGAATGTGGCTTACCTGTAAATTTAAGGAAAAATATCTTGGGTTCCCACCCCTAAGTAGAGAACTGCAGGCAACCACTGACTTCTGAGAACGAGAGACAGCTTTTCCCAAGGGTGAGTCCCCCTAATTGGTTATCTGACACAAAATATTCAGTCCTGAAACAGGTTACACACAAAGCATAGCTGTGTGTGGGGGGGGTGTGTGTGTAACAATAATACTCAAAAGAAGTCCAGGTTCAGAGATAAGGGAAATTGGAGGACTTAGTCCAGATAATAGCAAAGCTTTCCTCTCATCTGTGTGGAATATAGACAGTATGTGCAGAAATTTTCTACCATACCTTTCATCTGATGTTAAATGTCCTTCTGCATATGTGTTTTTTTTTATTGGAAAATGAATGAAGCTGCTTTGTTCAATGACTTAATTTACCTTAAAAAAGCCAGGAAAGAAATACTAACAGAGATATATAGAGAGAGTAGACAGAGTCAAAGAGATGCCATATACTGTGGCAGAATGATGCAGGTAGGTCACAGCCTCGTAGTGTTACATAGATTAATACAAATTGGTTAATTTAATATGTAAGAGCTAGGTAGGAATATGCCTAAGGTATTGGCCAAGCAGTGTTGTAATTAAAATAGTTCCGGTGTGATTACTTTGGTTTGGCTGGCCAGGGAACAAACATGCAGTCTCTCCATGCCTTTATCCCTTTAAAATGTGCGGCCTGAAGACTGCACCCATACAGAGAATGCTCCTACCATAATTAGTTAAACCTGCCTCCTTGGTTCAACTGTATATCATAAAATCTGCCTCCTGATTGAGGCACATCTAAAGACCCTAGTTCTTTGTCTATGCTGCTGATCTTCAGAGATGCTGCAATTTGTTCATTTGAGAGTCAAATTGACCCAGTTTTAATGTTTCTGTGCACATGACACTTTATTTTCTCATTTTCTTACCAAGCCAGCCAGATCTATCTCCAAAGCCATGTAAAGACTCTACATTGGCTGGTTGTGGGTCTTTGTGTTAAGAACAATCTACTGCATATAAAATCTGCCAAGATGAGGTTTGAGAGAAATATTACTATATGGGTATAGTAGTAAGTTGTTAGGGCAAAGTTCAATATAATGTACATTTAGCATAGCAATTGTAGGAAGGATTCCCTAGGTCCTAAAACCTGTCTGATTGGCCCAGAAAACTGCCAATTATGGTCTGGTCCCTATATGTGGAACAGGCCTTAAATCTAATGAGAAGTTTCTGGTTAACCCCATCACATTCACACCACTATGACATCAGTGGGCAGGAAACACCCACACACTCAAGAAAAAGAATATGGTGGTTGCATTAATTTAATTTATTGGGTTTAATAAAATGAATCAAGACCCAAAGTTGAGTATGTATAGATTTTATCTTGAAGCAGATGGTGGTAAATATGATAAAAATTGAATTTATGAAATTCTCAAAGAAATTATTATTATAGAACTAGCTGTATTTTCTTCCACAAATCTATCAAAGTCTGAAATATAGAATCATAATGGTCAATTCAGTAAACTATATTCTATGGCAGACAACTATCATGAGTTTTGAGTCATGTATTGACTACAAAATTAATTCAGATTTAATAATTTGCAGTTTATTTTTGCTTCCTCAGTAGATATGAACAAGCTGGATACAGGTTTCACGGACAAGGCTCTTGCCATTTGGGGCAATTTTCATGTGCATCTCAATAATAGCCTTTACAAAAATAAATGTACGGTCATCCATACTTCACAATGCTGACAAAATATACTACTATAGAGACAAATCACTTCTATTTGTTTATTTTCAATTTTATAAACTTTATTATAAAATCTTACAAATAAATAAAAAAAGCACATACCCAAATCCAACAACTTGAAGTCTGTACAAGTCAACGAACTTGTTTACAGTTACAGTAATTAAATATGGACTTCATATTAAATGCTACACTTTCAATATTGAATATATATTCAGTATATTATTCAACACACGCAAACCAGAAAAGAAAACTTGACGGGATTAAAACAAGCTTCATGTGATAGTTTTTAAAACAAGACTTGCTCCTTACCTGAGTTACCACTTTCCTCATCCCTCTACCCTTATTCATTTTTTCCTTTCTTCATGCTAGGCTGTACCCACATTTACATTTGTCACCCTAAAAATCACTCTTAAAATCTTATAAATAATGTATTCTGTAGGCGTAAGTCAGAAACAATGCCACAGCAGTTTGGAATTATGATTAATAGGGTATTATTTATTTAAAGGGGAAAAAACTTACAGATCATCGTCAGCCCTCTGTACAACCAGGAAGGGAGTCTAG
>NC_022022.1:21000854-21009368 GCF_000317375.1 Microtus ochrogaster | reverse complement strand
GGTATCTCAGCGGCTATAGGCTGGAGGAGCGGAAGGACCTCCCGCAACAGTATTCAAACTCAAACAATAAGCATGAATGAAAATCCAAGCAAAATGTGTCTAAAATGCCTTTTATACTAAAAGTTTCACAGCACCCTGTAGCTCGAGCTGAGAGGTTTTTGCAATTATTTCATTAATCAACTCCCACTTACTCCAATTTTATTTTATCCTCTTTCCTCAGATGTCGGTCTTTAAGGTCTTTCTCACTGCCGTTTCGTCACACCGTTTTCCAGCTGTGAGTCAGTCAGTTTTCCAGAAAACCACCTACAACTATTATTACGAGTTCACAGGGTTAATGCATTAATATAAAACTTTATATAAAATTTGAAAATGTAACAAATTATTGTTTGAGCAGAAATTGTATGAATTTCATGAGTCTTGGTGCTCACAAGAGCGAAAAGTCTTCCTAATTGCAAATAATTCCTTCTCTTAAATTTTGTTTGCCAAACCAAGACAAATCTAATATATTTCACAAATCACATAAATTATAGGTATCATAACTAAATTATTAATTCCCAAAAGTGTTAAAATGCATGACAGTCTGGAGGGGGGAAAGGGGTGCTAAATAAATCAGTGCTGATTTTAATAAACTAGAAGCTTTTAGGTACTAAATCTGTCTGCATCTGATCTGAATTGCAATTACCTGTCAAAAATTCATCCATCATCACCATCTCTAAACAAGCTATCTGTGCAGCAGATGTTTGAGGAAAGCTATTTCATATGGCAAATTTTTTTCTGCTTTACAACATCCCCAGGACTGACAGAAATTCCAGGGATCATTTCAGTACAACTCAGCAATACCGTGCTAGAAGCAACAATATGTTTACATATATTATTTAATTTATGAATGTACATATTATACATGCAATATTCACAAATTGATCCTTTGAGTCGTCTTATTTCTAAATAACATGAATAATCATTTATTCCAGCATTCCAATGTTTTATAGGAATGCATCCAGATATATAGCTTTGAAGTAAATAAAATGCAAATCCCATAGTACTTTTTTAAAAATATAAGTCTCCTTGAATGAAATATTAGCAATTTGGGTTCTTCATTGGTAACTGAGATTTTGTTGTGTTACACTTTATTTTCATTTAGTTCAATGGATATTTTTCTTTATTTCCTAAATTTTTGGCTTATTGATCATTCAGTAGTGAGTTGTTTAGTCTTCATATGTTTACATACTTACTAGAGTTTTATTTATAGGCTGATAATTTTAAGTTTTACTGCATATAAATCAGGTAGGATACATGTAATTATTTCAATTTTTCTGTATTTTTCAAGGAATATTTTGTGTCTCAGCAGGTTGTGTCTTTTGGAGGAGCTTCCGCATGTGGCTGAGTAGAATGTATCATTGTCAATGTTTGGGAGAAATCTTATATAGATACTAGCTAGGTTTATTTGATGTAAATATCAGTGAATTCTCACATTTCCTTGACTATTTTTTGTCTAGATGACCAATGTACTAGAGAAAGTCAGGTATTGATACATCCAAGTGTGATTGAGTCTGTTTCCAACCTGGGTTTTATTTTCATTACTAGACATTTTCTGAAATTTGGTGCAACAGAAGTTGCTGCAGATGTGTTTGGTGTAGTATTCTCTGGTTTAATTAATTGCTCGATAAGAATGAAGCTCCTTTCCCTTCCTTGTGTCTGCTGATTAGTTTTAATTTGAAGTATCTTAAGTATCTTGTCAGTCTTTTGGAAAGCTATGCCTGCTATTTCCTGATCTCTTCCCCACCTTTTTGGATACTCTTTTTCATTCTTTCACTTTTTGATGCTACCTATCTTTAAAACTAAGATCGTTTTCTTATGGAAAACTGATAGATTCCATTTTTTAATCTATTTAGCTAGTCTGCCTTCTGATTAGAGTGTTGAAACCACTGATATAGAAACATGATTTAAGGGTATTTGTAAAGTGAAATAATTTTGTTTTTGTTGTTGCCAGTTTTGTTATAAGTTTTATTTTTTAAAGTTTCTTGACTTTGCTTTTTCCTCTCTTAAGTTTGAAGTATTTCTTCCAGTATCTTACTTCAGGATGTTTTATAAGATACAATTTTCTTTTTGTTTGTACCACAAAATGCTTTCCTTTTGTCTTTAACTATGGCACATAGTGTTGTTGAGTACAATAGTCTAGACTGGACGTTGTAGTCTTTTAGCGCTTGGGATGCATTGATCTAGGCTCTTTAAGCTTTCAGGGTTTCCATTTGGATGTGGGGTCTATTTCAGATGACTTTTATTACACATGTGACTTATATTGCTTTCCTTGCACCTTTCAATATTTTTATCTTGTATTTTTAGCGTTTTCACTATGCCATGAGAGAGTTTCTTGTCTTGTCTTATCTGGTTGTTGTTCTAGATGCTCTGTGTCTCCATATGGATATATGTCTTATTTAGTTTCAGGAAATTTTATTGGTAACTTTTAATGGTCTTGATAGTAGGTCTAAATAATATTAAAAAAAAAAACCCTAGAGACCGTGTTGCCCTAAAGACAATATATTGATGAGGCTATAAATGGCATATGTGAAGGTCTGGGCTTGATATCTAGTATTTCAGAAATTGGTACACATCTGTAATCCAGCACTAATGAGGTGAAAGAAAATGAGTGTTAATAATTCAAGGTCATCCTGCCAAGGAAGAAAGTTGGGGACAAGTGTAGGCTAGAGGATTTGTGTCAAATCCAAACTAAAATCTGGGAAACAGTTATCATTAAATCTGTAACTAAACACTTTTTGTGACACAGTATGTTTTCATAATTTTGGATCACAGGATTTAAGAAATATTAATCCTATTCATATTTATATACATATTTATATTTTATAATAGCTTACACATGTATAAAATACAAATAATTTTAAGAATATTGTGAGTCTATTTTTGGCATAAGAATAACACACTTTTACCACATTTCCAAAATATATGCCTAAGTAAACTATTACAAATTACTGCTAATAAATATATCTTGCATATCCTACCAGACATGTATTAGGCAACTAGTTTTATAAGATAAAACCAATTTTTTTCTGGCAGTAACAAAAGCATAAAATTATGAATGAAAATGGGAAATGCTAAAAAAAAGTTAGTAAAGAATTTTCTAATATACAAAATATTAAAGTGATTTAAGCTTATCACTTTTAGGAGAAAGTGAATACACAACTCTTTATAATAACATTGATAGATAAAGGTGTTAAAAGCAAAGGCACTAAGAGGAATTGATAACCATTGCTGATGGAGATGCTAAAAATTCTAGGAGTTTTATTTTACATCACTTTTCATTTGTTTTGATAAACATAAACACATGTAAACAATACTAACAATCATTTTCAGCCCCGGGCCTTCCTAAAGTAAAATAAACTATTTATGAACAAAACTACAGCAACATATTAAGTGGAACACTGTTAAACTCAGAATCATGCCAAAGTAGAGATTAGGTGATTGTCCATTCATAGAGACTGAACAAATAAAATAATTTTGTTCTATTAGTATGGAAAGAGACAAACTGGAAAATAACCAGACACTAACATGAGAAACCAGGCAAATGAACACTGTCAACATATAATCCTCAGTATTTCTCTTCTCCTGTTCTAATTCTCTTTTTTTCATAGCATATGCCCACATAATCCATACTGATATACATCCTGACATGCGTAAAGCGGTGCACGCGCATACACACACACACACACACACACACACGGTCATGATCATTTTATCTGTTCATGAACACCATGGTTAGTTCCATTTCCTATCTTTGCTGAGCAGTACATCAGTAAACAAGGATGAACAGGTGTTCTTGTGGGATGCTATACAGTCTGCTATGTTATGTTATGATTATGGGTTTTTTTTTTGCTACCTCTCATATACTTCTTCAAGATGTTTTCATTACATAAAAGTGTCCCACATGAAAGAAATACACATGCAATTAAATTAATTTTAATTACAAATTTCAAGATACCGGAATATTGGTTCATTGACGTTTTTACTGAAACATTCTACCACATATTTCACAATTAACTGTGATATTATACACTAAAAAATCGAATATAGAATGATTTTCATGTAACTTCATATTTTATTGGCCTAACATAGAAGCCAGACAAGTAGTAACAAAGAAAAATGGCAAAAGCCCTTTTCTTCTTTATGAAATTCCATATAATACCTTGAACAAAATGTGATTAAACAAATTCCAGAGACGTATAAATATTAATACACTATGTAAAGTGGGATCTATGCCAGTGATGTGAAGATGATTAAACAATCAAAGGCTGATTACATAGTGAAAATTAATTGCACTGAAATCCTTTAACTCGCCAAAGGAGAAAAGTCATGTAATCATTAAGAGCTTCATTAAGTACATTGAACAATGCCTATGACCTTCATGATACAATCTGTCAGCAAGCCAAAGCTTTACCCACCAAATCATCCTAAAAGACATATCTAAAGCTAGATTTTTTTCTTATAAAGTTTTCATTGTGTGAATATCAGCAAACCACACAATAAATATATAAAGCATTCCTTAATGTAAAAAATAAGCTCATTTGTGGGCCTTCAATATTCTGTCCCAGAAAATACAGTGGTATGTTTAAATAAAGTTTAGCTTTGTCAAAAAACTCATGCTGGTCAAAGACCTCCAGGTCTATTATATATGTGAAAATCAAACTGCTATGGTCAAATGTTGAACAATCCATTCCACAACACAACGCAGAAGTCCTGTTAAGGCTGACATTTAATGACTCATAAAGACAAAATAGTAGCTCATTATCAAGAAGGGACATTAATTGTAATATCTAATACCTAAGCCAATGGGAAAAAGACTGGTAAAACAATGATGTGTTAACAGTATTAAAGGAGATATTTCAACATCAATACTGATTACAGAAAGGAAATTTATTGTATAGTCATTGAAATCACACACACACACACACACACACACACACACACACACACCTCATCTTAAGATCAGAGGACTAGAGTTACCTACTCTTCTGATAGACACATGTGTACTGTACTTTTCATAATTCGGTGGATGGAAATAGACAACTTCATGTTGGGTTAAACTATGCAAATACTGGAAATTAAGAATAAAGTAACAAAAGAAACATTCGAGATGAGGACTATTTAAAAAAAACTGCCAAAGATAAAGAATTCAATCATATTAAAAAATTTCTAAATACTATCATGATCTGAGGCTGAATACAGGACTGGAGGAAACATATATATGTTTATTTGTCTATATATATTTCTATATTCTGTTTTGAAGCAGAATTTCAATGCATTATAGATATCTCAATCTTGCTATTGGATTACTCTTTTGCTTGGGGCATCTCCATTGTGAGTACACTACATCTTAGGCACAGGATCCTTCCTCCAGCCATTGATGTTGCCAACTGATTCTCACATAACACTTCCTCTTATGCCACAGACATGAATTGTGAACTTGAACTTGTTAGCTGAAAGTACTCAAAGTAATCTAAACTCAAAAAAATAAAAATAAAAAGGCATTTTGTTGGTGTGACAGCATTCTTTACCTGTATTTTCACGTGTGTAATTAACCTCCCAAGGTTGGAATTTTCCCTTTAGTGCCTTTTGTAGGACTTGATTTGTGGATAGGCATTGTTTAAATTTACTTTGTCATGACATAGCTTATTTTCTCCATCTATGGTGATTGAAAGTTTTGTTGGATATAGTATTCTGAGCTGGCATACACGGTCTCTTAGAGTTTGCAGGACATCTTCTTGCAGGCCCTTCTGGCTTTTACAGTCCCATTGAGAAGTCAGTTGTAATTCTAATAGGTCAGCCTTTATGTTACTTGGCCATTTTCCATTGAAGCTTTTAATATTCTTTTTGTTGTTGTTACTCTGTATGTTTAGTGTTTTGATTATTTGTAATATCCAGAAACTGGAAACAACCTAATGTCCATCAACCAAAGAATGAATAAAGAAAATGTACATTCATACAATGGGATATTACTCAGCTGTTAAAAAACAATGACATCATGAAATTTTCTAGCAAATGGATGAAACTAGAAAAGACCACAGATCATCCTGAGTGAAGAAACCGAGGACAGAAAAAGATAAACATGGTATGTACTCACTTATAGGTGGATATTAACCATAAAGTAAAGGATAAACAAGCTACAATCCACAGATTGTACCCAAAGAACCTATGTAACAATGAAGACTCAGGACACATGAATCTCACTGTGAAGGGGAAATAGAATAGACATCACAGGTGGATGGGAGAGGAGTTTTAATGGGGGCTGAGCACGGGAACAGGAGGTATCAGCTCAGGGGAGGATGGAGGGAGAGAGTACAAAGAAGGACAATAGGGCATCTCTGAGATAAACTAGAAACCTAGTGCAATGGAAACTCCCTGGAGTCTATGAGGGTGACCCCTAGCTCAGACCCATAGCAATGGGAGATATCGAGCCTGAACAGGCCATCTCCCATAACCAGGAGGAGAGAGTGGCCAGAGTTGGACATAAGTCATGTAGCTGCTGCAGGAGACAGACATCAGATGCCAGACAGAAACTTACTGATAGGCCACATCTACGTGACAATACACAGATTAAGAAATGGGTTAATTTAAGAAGTAAGAGGTAGCCAATAAAAAGTGTAAGCTAATAGGCCAAGCACAATTGCAATAATACACTTTCCTTATGATTATTTCAGGTCTGAGCAGCTGAGAAACAAATGAGCAGCCTCTGCCAATATCATGTTTATTTCAAAGCTCTTGCTACCCTTATAAATTCCCCTTTATTTATACATTTTCTGCTTTGTTTGGTAATTCTATAGTTTTGTAGCACTTTTGTCTAAATTATCAAATTTGTGTATCAGATACAAAAAAAGGGATACTAACACATACAATTTTAAGTCTTCAAGTGAAACAAACAAGAGAAATGTGAGCCAATTCCTGAAAGAGTTTTAGAAAGTTGATGTAATTGACTATGCATCCTGGTTTGCTAGAACCAGTATTGATACAGTATTCATTTACCACAAATTAATAGATAACGAGGTAATGTGCATAACAAATAGAAAATTTAACTTCCTTGTTGTTTTATAATTTTTCTATATAAGTTTAGTTGTAAGCAAGCCAGAACTGGTATGTGTGTGTATGTGTGTGTGTGTGTGTGTGTGTATGTGTGTGTGTGTGTGTATGCATGCACAGACACATATATGATAATGTGTGTGTGCTATGGAGAATTGAAAGGAGTAAATATGGATAGGGGAAAAGAGGAGTGAAGAGGAAGGGGGAGGACAGAAGGGGAAAGGAAAAAGTGAGTGGAGAGAGAGATGAGAGGAGAGAGATGATTGAAGGTGAAGGAGTGAAAGATGTAACAAACACTATATATGTATGAAAAGTTTTCTTGTGCATATTCATCAAAGACTGTGTATACTATCTATATTTTTTTCCAAAAATAGTAAAGAATTTATACATAACATATACACATCACTCACATAAGTTCTTACACTTCAGTTTACTTAGTACACAGCACAATATAAATGCTGTATAGTTATATTAATGCAAAATAATGAAACTAAAAGGGACGTCTTAGTAGCCCCTACTAATTATGCCAGTCTTATAGTTTTTCAGCATTACATGGGAAGGACCCACACATGAGAAGCTTGTGGGACTTCCCATCTGAGCAGGCTTTCTCATAGACTTCTCTCAAGTTTCATATACTATAATACACAATTATGAGAAAGTAATAAAATATTAAAAGAAATCAAATGCTTGGATCCTTTCTCCAAGTGTTATTAATACAGTTAAATGTTACTCAGAGCATAATTACGTATAACAAATGTTCGGTATTCATCAGTTTTATAATCCATTTGCCCCATAATGGATCTCAACCTCATTATGATGTTGCTATAACCATTTGGTGCCATTATGCAGATGAGACTTCTCGAAAATGACACTTCTAGCCCCGCCACAACATAGGAAATGTGACTTGAAGATTGACTTTAGGGTACTGTCACTATGTAAGGCCATCACAGGAATTTCACTGCATCTTATGTTGAT
Organism: Microtus ochrogaster; assembly: GCF_000317375.1. Classification (NCBI taxonomy): domain Eukaryota; kingdom Metazoa; phylum Chordata; class Mammalia; order Rodentia; family Cricetidae; genus Microtus; species Microtus ochrogaster. Next base: position 21,001,307 of record NC_022022.1, on the reverse strand, counting down.
TCAGTTGTGTTCATGAGAAGAACATGGGGCTCTATTACCTAAACCCCAAACCACAGTCTGTCTAGAACTGAGTTAATTTCTGTACTTGTAAGATAGCTGAGTGGTATGGATATCAGAATGCCTGGCTTATGGCTCTCTTCATCTCTCAACTCTAATTTCAGAACATATTGTTAAACGGTGATAGTCATATAATTGATACATACTGGTTTTCATCTACTAAGGAGATTCATTTTCATTTTGTATTTTTTAACATTGATTTGTTGGTATGCTGTAATTTGAAAATATAGTTAAAATACAAGAAGACTTCTCTAATATATCAAAAAGAAAAAAACTCTCCTATAATCCCAGCACTCGGGAGGCAGAGGCAGGTGGATCTCTGGGAGTTCGAGGCCAGCCTGGTCTACAGAGCTAGTTCCAGGACAGGCTCCAAAGCCACAGAGAAACCCTGTCTCG
>NC_022022.1:20994593-21000754 GCF_000317375.1 Microtus ochrogaster | reverse complement strand
ATTGCAAAAACATGGTTTCAGTTTTAATAGTATTCCCAATCCATTTAAAAATGCCATTGGCAAAATGAAAAAAAAAACCTAGAAATCAGTCGGTTCTTTACATACAGTTTGTTACTTATTACTTCTATTCATAAATGGTAAAAAAAAAAACAGCTAAGCAAGAAGGTTTTTTTCTATTTTCTTAAAAATATTTAATTTAAAGTTTCATCACAATTTTTATTTAATTTGTTGTAATTATCCAGTTTCACTATGTGAAGCACCAGCATCATTTTTGGATAAGTAGATGCTTCTATGTCTCATGAAAGAAACATCAGGTGGGCATTCAAATGCATTGACTTTGACCTATAAGGAATGAGAGAAAATTTGTCTTAAGTAATTCAGACCAAGGACAAGTCTAAATTTGAATGCTTCACTTCTAGCCCTGTGTCTTTCTGTCTATCTGTAGTTTGTGTTTTGTGGCCTGACTGTAGCTGTCTCTTGTGTTTGTCCTTGCTGCATGTCTGTGTTGGCTTTCCTTCACAAAGGCACTGACCTGTTCATTAAACACAGAAAACATGGTACATGCAAGGAAGAAGGGATGTTTTTCTACAGAAATACTTTATAGTTTTATAAGGGACGCAGTTATTTTACTGACTGCAATTGCCCGAAAATCGTCAAAATTACTTACAGATGTAATCAACCTATATTCACAGGTTGCTTCCGACCTTTAACGAGGTAGCTGTTTCTTAAGATTGCCTTAACCAGTTTGCTCTTTTCTGCCAGTGATTACAACAACAACACACAAACACAGAAATATTTTTTCTGGGTCAGAGTCATGGAGGAGTATATAGTTTAAGATTACAGCTATACATTTAGTTATGCTGTAAAAGCTGATCGCATGAAAAATTCAAGGCTCAATGAGGTTCACAATATTATTATCTATTCTTATTTCAACATAAGATTTTTATTGATTATTTGGTAATTTCACATAATGCACCCAGATCACACTCACTTCCATGTGCTCTCAGGTTCAACCCCCCTCCCATCCTTGAGATCTCCCCCAAGGGAAAACAATCAAGTTCATTTTGTGTTGTCCATATACTCACTGGAACATGGTCAAACTCTCAGTGCCTGCTCCTTATGAAAACTGAGTTCTTCCCCACTCCTACCCATACCAGTACCCATAAACTGTGAAACTGAGTTGCACTTTAGCATCTCTATCACAATTTTTAAGAGTTCACTTCAATGGCTTCCTATCTAGACTCTTTCTTGGGTGTGTGCGTGGGAAGAGGTTGCCATAGAACATTTCTGTTTCTCTTTCTCAGTTGTGAGTCTGCAGTCATCAATATATCAATACCACTGCAACGAAAGCTTCCTTGACCTTTACAGTCAGTGACAGCACAGGCCATGGACTTCTACATGGCTTCTGGCCACAGCACAGACTACAGACATCCACTTGGCCTCCTGTGGTAACATGGACCACTGACTTCAGCATCATGAAATGATTCCTAATGATATTCTGGTATAGTCATAGATCAGAGCCTATCCATCAGAGTTCATCCAACAACTGATGTGGGCAGATGCAAGAACCAAAGCCAAACATAGGGGCAACTCAGGGAACTCCACCGAAGAGGGAAAGAAAAATTATAGAAGCCAAAGGAATCAAGGACACTTAGAGAATAAGACCCACACAATGAAATAAGCAGTTCTCCTAGGGTCGAATAGAGACAGAGACTAACGTGTCAGTCATGGATCTTGTATGGGTCTTTGCATACACACACAGCAGAGAACCTCGGTATTTGGGGGAGGGGGGCTCCTAACAGTGTGAATAAGTGTATCTCTGACTTTTTCCTGCTCTTGGAACTCTTTTCCTCCTTATGGGTTTTTTTTTTTTGTCCAGACTTGATATTAGGATTTGTATCTAATTTTATTGTTACTTCTTATGCTGTGTTTAGTTGATATCACTTGGAGGCCTGCTGTTTTCTAAAGAAAAACATCGGAGTGGATTTGGAGGAGGGAGTATATGTGGGTGGTGGGAACTGGGATGAGTAAATGGAGTTATTAGGTACATACTACAAAATTTATACAATAATTTTATTAGTGGCTTGGTAATTTTATACCATTTATTTTGATCATTTTCAATGTGATTCACTAACTTCTCTCAGATCCAATCCTTTCTTGTTTTAATCACTAATCCAATTTTGTGTCCTCTTTAAGAAATAAAGCAGCATCAAATCTAATTTGTTCCTCCCACGTACTCATGGATCTGTGATCACCCACTAGTGTTTAGCTGATGTACCAGAGACTATACCCTTATAAAGAAAAGGGACTCCCTCTACAGCAGCTAATTGATTGCAGGTAGAAATGTCACGTTTACCTGGCACCATTATCTAGGCTAAGAATCTATGGCTAGACAAGTCATAAGCCCTATGAGGGAACCTAGTCCTATTGTATGTTAATGTAAATAGTATTTAATTTTCTTCTAATGACTTATTTATACCCTACAAATTAGTACAGCTCTCAGCCTTCCTCATCCGAAAAGCATTTCTGGTAAAGGAGACTAACACAAAAACTCACAAGTGATCAATATACAGAAAATGAAACCCAAAATATGCTATACACTAAATTTTAAGTAATAGTAGTTTTGCTTTGGAAAATATGAGATAACCTTGACTTTATTAAACTCATATTTAAATTTAATGATCAAGAATACATTCAGTAATGCCAAATTTAGAACACCCAATTGTTTAACTAATTTTAATTCACATTAATTTATTTGTTCTATTTAATTCATTTCTTCCCAATGATATATATCAATTATATGTGGAATTCTCCTCAGTCATTGTTTCTTGTTCACAGATTTAAAAAATTTAAAGTTCATGAAGCACTGTGTAATCTGTCTCTGGGGCTAGTTATTACTTCTTTCTGTTTTTTAAGTGTGTCTTTTAAAGTGTGATAAGATTTTTCTATAACTACTTGTATTGTAGGATTATGTGGCATATCTATAATTCACTTTATGTTTTAACATGAAAAAAAAGTTCATTTTACTAGAGACACAGCTTAGAATATGGTCAGTCTTAATTTTTACAGGTATTCCCATAAAGGCCATGACGTTGAATAAATGTGTAATTATAGAATCAGATTTTTCAAAACTTAAAGCAGTTGCCTATTCAAATCCTAAATATTTATCTATGGTGTGGTATACAAACTTTAATTTCCCACACTCTGCCAAATGAAACACACCCATTTGCCAAATTTCATTTCATTGAGTATCTTTTGGGTTACTTTCTGCAGGCAATGAAGTTTGGTTATCCAAAAACAAGTAGTACATTTGTTTATTTCTTTGGCTTATTGCCAAATCCAAAGTTGGATTCACGGTGTACTTGAATATCTCTCCAGCAGGTTTTAGCCATACAACATAGATGTGAACATGTTGTAGAAACCTTTGTTCCCATTCAGCCTCTTGATTTTTAAAAGGTAAAGATAAAATACCTGTCTTCTCTAAAGCTGAGGATGATGCTAGGCAGGAGCCTAAGCATCAATCATCTTTATGTGAAACAGGACTGCTTTTCATAGATACATGCCATAGTGCAAGTGGTTTGTATTTCTGTTAGATTAGAAATAAAACTATAACCAAGAAACTTCATAGAAGTTACCAGAAACCATTTTCCTTATACACAAGGTCTTTTCTGATCATCCAGATGCCAGTGGATCCTACAAATAGAGATGTGCTCCCTGCTACTTTTACAGTTAGTTTCCATACAAATGACAAAGATGTATTTGCTTTGTTCATCTATGAAAAAAAAAAGTATTTGTGAAAATGCCAGGGACCAGACTGGACAAAAATATCACTTGCCAGAATAGGGGCATGAAGATTAGAAATATAAGTAAAGAATATGAAGATGCATGAAAAATAATAAAACAGAAAATATAGAATAGTAACAGGAGGGAGTTCCAGTTAGTCCTGAAATCACATATGTTTAATTTCCAACTGCTTAAAATACCCTGACCTTAAGAAGTAGGAATAAGATTTAACAAAAAAACAAAAAAACAAAAAAAAACAAAAACACAAACAAAAACTAAAATCTCCATTAACAGGATACAAGGAAAGGAACAGATCAGTTGAAGGTCACCTGCTAACCTTAGTTGAATTCTTAGACTTTTGTTTGAGGTAGGAAACAAACAATACTTTTCTATTTCTGAAATTCCAGGTCTGGATATTAGCAATGCCTGTTGACAATAAATAATCTTGAGAGATCAGAACTCTCTGGTCTAAATCTAGGTGGTACCTTTGTTTGAGTTAGAAACACAATAACCTTGAAGGAACAGAGGTGAGTTCCAACTCTGACATTTGGTCAAGGTGGAATAGTCTCACACTTTTGGGTATTCACACGAAAATAACTTTTTGTTTTTAGTTTAGAATCATCATAGGATTAATCACTGTTAGCATTATTGATGTGATTTAGAAAATAGATATAATTCTAATTATTCCTGAAGATATAATATCAGCTCAATGAAAAATTGACATTAATTGGTACATTTTACTCTCTATTAACTAAACATAACTGTGTTATATGTGTTTTAAAATTATTACTGTTGAAATATTGGCACATGGAAAAACAAGTCATTAGGTAACATTTTAGCATATTAAAATTAATTTGCTATACCTTATTCAAATAAATTGTTCGTAACTAAACATCATATTTATTGGTTGACTTTATGTATTGTGCTGTTCTACTGGCTATTCTGTTCATAAAAATTTTTAATTGTCCTAGGTATTATGAAATTTTATCATTTAAAACATTACAAGAATTTTGTTTATTTTTTCTGACTTTTAAAGTTAATATTCAATTTCATTGCTTTAAAGAAGTTTAGCTGAGGATGAAATATATTTTATATATAATGATTTTCATGCAATTCAGAGTGAGTTTCTTGATATATTTTTATTTGAGAGAAATATTCTTCTGGATGCTTCACTGAAACTGAGGAACCAATCTGATATGCTTCCAGCTGTTTCCTTATGTCCCTGGCTGGATGGGAGCCACAGAACTATAGTTATTTCAACTTAATTGGTAGAATATTATTATTTTGTTTGTTTTCTTTACAGATAATGTGAAAATTTCCTTGCAAGATATATATTATATGTGCATATTTTATAACAAACTATTCAATTGCCAATGTCTTGCCTAATTAATATAGTATTTATTTTTTATTTTTTAATATAGTATTTAAATAAAGAGCATTTGTATATAAATGTGTTAAATTAGAGAGTGTGGTAAGTTTTAAACACATTAAGAGACAAGGCAAAAATAACTATTTTTCAGTAAATGCATTCCTAGTGAAGTTGATATGTCTTACATTTTATTTCAATTTTAGACTATATCTGGTTTTAGCTGGAACATTCTATTTGTACACATTTATAGGATATACCATGGCATCCGATTACGTGCTACATTTTATATTCTTATCCTTATGTATGGTTGAATATAAATAGAATTAAGGACTGCCTTCTCCACACGTGAAGGTATAAACAAAATTTATACCATGAAGATTTGGGTAGGTATTCACAATATTAGATGATGGAAAGTTATTTAGTGTGGCAAGCATTGTGAAAAGAAATCTCCAAGTGTATTAATATTAAACATGCGCAATATGTTCAATGTTTTCTTATTATTTCTTTGAGTTCTAAGGGATTTGACTCTCAGACTTACTTATGTAAATGAGAAAAATACTACCAAAATTATTGATTGCTTAATATTATTTTTATCACATCTAACACTGAAAGATTTCTGTAGCGGGGAGACTCTCATTCAAGTCTCGGGTTAACACGAACCCCCAGGAACTCATGTCCTTGCTGCAATCACATGTTGTTTATTGACAGGATAGGAACCAGTGCACTGGGGCTGAAACTCATTTCCCATGCAGAAGTAGAGAGTTCGACCCCGAGTACCTGGGAGAAGGGGTATTTAAAGGAAGAAGTCACAACCCAGTAATCCAAAGGGTGTAGGGAGGGCATCATTGGAAAATTTTGAAAATACCAGTGATAATCACACTGTTTCTCAAGATTATTCTCAAGATTATAATCTTTTTTTTATTTTATTGAGAAAAGGAAAAAAAACAAGTTTCCACCTCCTCCCAGCCTCCCATTTCCCTCCCCCTCCTCCCACCCTTCCCCCCCTCCT
>NC_022022.1:20981413-20993983 GCF_000317375.1 Microtus ochrogaster | reverse complement strand
AGCTTGGGCTCCTGGGAGCCACTCTAGGTTCAAGGCTCTTGCCAACCCTAAGGTGGTTCCCTTATCTAAGAATTGAGCTTCCGTGCTCCCTTATCCAACCTTCCTTTATCCCAATCCTCCTTTTTCCCCAAGTTCCCCCAATCCTCCCCTTCTTAAACACACTGGTCAAGATTATAATCTAACTTTATCTTCAGCTAGTTCCTGAAACAGAGTCACTGAACTGATTCACCTAGATTTTTGGCTCTTTGTTTCCTGTTAGATTTTTTGCTCTTTTTCCTACTATAGGGGTCTGGATTTATCCAGGTCTTTCAACACCACAAAATGCCCTCACATACAGGATTATATCAGCATGAGAATGTTACTAAATTTTTCCAATATAGATAAGTTTGAAAACTTTCTAGGATTGTTTTTTATGTTTAAGAATAAAGAAGATATTAAAATTTGATTTTTAAAAGAATGTTTTTGTAGGGCTGTAGAGATGGCTCAGAGGTTAAAACACTGGCTGCTCTTCCAGAGGTTCTAAATTCAATTTCCAGCAACCACATGGTGGCTCACAAGCATCTGTAATGAGATCTGGTGTCCTCTTCTGGCCTGCGGGCATACATGCAAGCAGAACACTATACATAATAAATATTCAAAACAGTACAATTTGGCTTTGAAAACAGAAGGTTTAAAAATAAAGAATGTTTTTGTAAACTGAAATAATTTTTTAAGATTTCTATTTTGCTTTTAGTCAAGTATATGTGTGTTTGACTCTGTGAATACATACCACATTGAAAGGAAAAAAGGCAAGCATTAATTTTGGAAAATATTAGGTTACTTAAAAGAAAAAAACAGAATAAGAAATTGTCTCTGATGAACTAAAGCAAGATAAATTGAAATCCTGAATTCTGCTTTTCTAAACCCTCTAACCTTCCAGTGTTTGAAAAGGGTAGTACATGTTCTTCTCCCTTCAGGAGGGACCAACACTAGTGTCCACTTAGACACACATCCTGTTTGATAAAGATAAAACTGTCTTAACCAGAAACCTGCAAATTTCAGCTTCTGTAAAATTTGTTCAGCTTTGGAAAATGTCTCTGATGTAATAGAGATAAAACACACCCTAAGATTTTCACAATATTAAGACAATAACCAATCCTATATGAAAATTTCTGACAGAGCTTGTGACTCTAAGCAATAGCTAGAAGCTATAGCTGTGCTCTAGTTTAAAATGTTTTCCTTTACCTCCAAGGCTGGTAATTTCTCCTGGAGAAAGGTTGATGCCTTAACCTCAACAACCTGTGTGTGGTTGCTATGCAGTTCAGAAGAGACTGTTGGATTCCTTGGGGCTCAAGTTACAAGAGGAGATTTTGAGCTGCCTGCAATAGATTTGCGAACTAAATTGAGATCCTCTGTAAGAACATATTACTCTCCCATTCACTCCTGAGCCATGTCTCTAAAATCAAATTTTTAAAATTAAAAATGAATATTCTATTTCCTTGATGATCATATAGAGAATATAACGAGAAAGAAGGGTAGAATCCAAGACTAAAGACAAGTCCAAAAGGAGTCCGGGGGTTGGTTCAAGAACCGAGAACCAATGCCTCAGGCTCCATCTGAAGACAGCCCCATGCCATCTGCAAGGCTTTCTGTGTCCAAATCCTGTTCTTTTTGTCATCCGCCAACGGAAAGGGCTTAAGGTGAGCTTTTGCCATTAACAATGCTGCAAATCTAGGATTACATTTATTAGAAAATGAAAGATTTGCCTCTTAGTATCAGTTTATTAACAATGTATTGTGTTTTTTGTGCCAATGAGGTAGCTGACAATTATGCATGTATGATACACACACACACAAACATATAAAGAGAAAAATGTATTTTTTCTTGAGAAGATGAGGTAATTCCAAGAGAAGAGCAGAAAGATTGTAAAAGGCAGCAGAATATGGAGTTTGCCTTGAGACTGTGTCTCCTAGTAATGTTAGAATCTATATGTACAACCATAGATTCTCACCAACACGACTGCCTAAACAGGAGCTGACAAAAGAGAACACTAGTAGACATGACAACATGGGTGGGGGATTTAAACCCTACAGAAAGAGCTGCAGACAGCTGAGCAATGCTGAGAGCATTGGAAATTGTCCATTTTCTAAAGAGTATTGGGATTAATTACCAGATTTGCATACACAGTTCTTATATTGATCCTCTTCCTTTTGCCCTTCTGTAGCTCCCTTCCCTCATTCTGCTGCTTCCCTTTCATCCTGCAGTAGCCACATTTCTGCTTTCATGCCATATGTTATTGCTTTACTTTTACTTTTTCCAACATGGCTGTTAAGTCCTACTTATGGGCCAATGGTTTCCTCTCTAGTTTCATGGTCTATGATCCATTCATAAATATTCATGCACACATGTGTGCGTGTGTGCGTCTGTGTGTACATGCGTCTGTATAAAATTATAAACTGGAATCTGCATATGAGAAAGACTATTCATTTTTCTGTTGGTGCATAATTTGGTCCAATTATCTGCTATTGTGAATAGTTCAGCAACAAACGTGTATGTTCAAGTATCTCTGTGTGGGGACTCAGTATCTACAGTAGTAGAATATTTGGGTCATACGGTAGTTCAATTTTCAGCTTTTTGAGAAACCTCCATGCTTATTGTCAAAATGGCTATACCAAGTTCCACTTCCACTGACAGTAAGTACTTCTCTTTTCATTAATTTTTCAAGCATTTTTGTGTCATCCATTAATCTAATAGTGTTCTGAACAGGGTGCTGTGCACTCTCAATATACTTTTAATGTATGTTTCTCTGGTGGCTAAGGGTGTGCTTTACCCTTTATGATATCTATTGGACATTTGTGTTTCTTTTCAGAGTGTCTATTCAGTCTGATAACTCAGGAATTGATTGTCATATATGGAGTTTTACTGTCTAATATTTTTATTTTTTATTTTTTTTTATTTATTTATTTTTTGGTTTTTCGAGACAGGGTTTCTCTGTGGTTTTGGAGCCTGTCCTGGAACTAGCTCTTGTAGACCAGGCTGGTCTCGAACTCACAGAGATCCGCCTGCCTCTGCCTCCCAAGTGCTATGTCTAATATTTTTAAATATAGTCTTTGTGCTATTCTTTTCTGTGAGATATAGGTACTAATTTGGGCATTGGAAAAAAGATAGATTTTCCTTTATTGTTGGTTTGTTTTTGTTTTTGTTTTCAAGACGTGGTTTCTCTGCAGCTTTGGAGCCTGTCCTGGAACTAGCTCTTGAAGAACAGGCTAGCCTCAAACTCACAGAGATCCACCTGCCTCTGCTTCCTGAGTGCTGGGATTAAAGGTATGCACCACCACCACCTGGCTAGCTTTTTCAATAAATCATTCTGGGGTAAAATGAATGTTCATGTGAATAATAATAAAATTATAACCCTATATATGTTTTCTCAAAACACAATTCAAAGTGGATTAAATGTTTAAATATAGAATGCAAATCCAGGAACAATTATCTAAACAGGCTTTCTCCAAAGGACTACAAAAGTACAGGAAATGACTTTAGGAATGGGAAAGCGGGCTTATATGTGAATGGAGACACTTCTACACAGCAAGGGAAACTGTCAATAGAGTGGAAAGACAGATGAAGCATCAATGAACATATTTGTAAGGTATAGCACAGACCGTGGGCAAGTATCTAACATTGAGATCTTTTGGAAACACTTGCTGGATAATCAAAGTTTGCAAGGTTATTAACTGATCATACAATGAAAATGATATACGTGATTTGTTTTCTGAAGCAAATGCCCTGAGAAATGGAAGTCAGGTGTCATGGAGAAGAAGACATTTTCTGAACATTACCAAGGCTGAGAACAGCAAGGGAGTTGGCTTGATCATTTTTTACTGTACACATGTGCATGCTGTCATTGAGAGGGGGAGGTAAGTTTATGCTAAATGATACATTATAAATATAAATGAGATTTTTGCTAATTAGAAGTAAAATAATATTGTAGCTTATAAATGTTATATAAAGCTAAGAATACCGGGATAATTTTAAAGAAAATTATTTTGTGTCATTTATTTTTAGATAATCAACAAAGCGATATTTATTGAATGACCTTGCCAAGTGAAAAGGTCTTTTGGAAGTGAAAACATATTTATTACCATGGTCATTTTTTAAAGTATTTAAAAGCAAAGAGGTTCATGATCAATCTATATCACCCATTTTCATCATTGAGTAAGAAATGTCACTGATAAGAGATAAATGATTCTGCAGCTAGCACTAAGTAGATAAAACAAATACCAAAGTTAAAGCAAGGATATTCTTTAGCTCTGTTGAGCAGATAAATTATGCCTTTGAAACATACTTTCCATTCATCTAATAGGCAAATCTTAATGTAATGGTTGCTTAATGTTTATCTAGATGGGGCAATGTGAAGAAATTGCAGTAATGAGCCACTTTAAAGTATTTTAATGACAATCTAAGGAACTAGGCCAATACATTTAACAGATATGAAATGATTGAACAGAGAATAATGTCACCTTAAAGGAGATCTGGAAATCTATGAGGCATGTCCTTAGTACTGAAATCTTCACAACCGGATTTCTTCAATAACAGATGGCTGAATGTCAAAATTAAAGGTCAAACTGGCTGAACTTTTTTTAAAAAAAAATAAACACTTATCCTTCACTGGACAACATATATCTTGATGTCAGATATGTACTTATTTTGAGCGTACTCATAGAAAGATAAACCAAACCTATTGATTAAATTTTTGCTGCCTGTATGTTCACAGATGCAAGGCTTTCATTGGAAATGATGGACCTACCAGAGGAAACACGCTTTAAAAAGTTGACTGCGTATCCCAGCTGCTATCGATTGCTAGACAGTAAGTGGTGGGGTTTCACATTCACCTCTGCTGACCATGCTGGGATTTTATCTGGCAGAGGCTTGGATGGGGATTGTGCATTCTGTCATAAGCTCTGTTAGTTCAAATGTTCACCACCATCACCCCTTTCATTGAGAGAACATTGTTTCCTATTATCTTATACTCCTTATGTCTCTCTTCCGCAATAAGCCTGATGAAGGGAGAGTGTAGTATAGGTAGAGATGTTTTATTTAGGGCCAAGCATTCTTAAGGCTCTTCTTATATACATCATCACTTTTTGTGACCCTCTTTGTTAATTTACTATCTGCTGCAAAAGAAGCATCTTGGATCAGGGTTTAGAGGTGCATTAATCTCTGGGTAAAGCAATAAACAATTAAGATTCATTTTAATACTGTGTTCATATAACAGAGTAATAGAAGTCTCCTATAGAACCTCTAACTTGTCTAAACACAGTTTCTTTGCTTTTTTTTTGTTTTTGTCTTTTTGGTTTTTTGTTTTGTTTTGTTTTTGTTCTTTTGAGACAGAGTTTCTCTAGGTAAAAGCCCTGGCTGACCTGGCTATAGACCAGGCTTTCCTTGAACTCACAGAAATCCTCCCGCCTCCACCTCCCAAGTGCTTGGATTAAAGGTGTGTGCCACCACCTGGCATAGCGACAGTTTCCTTAGAGGACAGCATAATTTATCTTGTGGAGCAGGATTTACAAGCAATCAGAGAGTGGATGATTACTTCCATGATGTTCATTCCACTATTATACCAGTAGGAAGGAGTTACCATAATTACTATAGCTCACAATGTTTATAGATGGATTCAAGCTGATGATTACTTTTCTTCTCCTATAAGATTCACAGCACCATCCAGTACTATGAAAACTAACCAGTTTGGGGGATAAGCATTCCATGTCAATACCAGTTGCTTTCTCCACGTTCTGACTCAAGTATTTGGCATCTTCAGCAATAGTTTCTTACTGTAAAGTATTGGAAGCAAACCAAGGGCATTGTCAATAGGTGGTAAGATCTGTGTTTGACAAACCTCACTGGTCAGAAACTCCACAATAGGAGACTGTACTTGGCGTCCTAGAAACTTTTAATTGGTTAACCTGTTGTGGCTAGTAGGAGTATTTTTGTTCCTTCATAAAGAAACTTTATAAAAGTTCTTTAAACTGCGCACACACACACACACTGCTTTCGACATCTTTCCCTTGAGCCCCCCCCCCCTTCTATCTGTATTCCAGATTTCTATGGACATTTCAAGTGAAACAAAAGCACCCAAAGAGTCACAGATAACATCTATAAACGTGAGAAAACATCTGACCTTTTTTTTCTTTGAATCTGTATTATTTCTTACTCAGAATGATTGTTTCCAATTCAATTCAATTACCTGTGAATTTCGTTTCTCTTAATAGTGGAATAATGTTCAGTTTTATAGAATAGTTTTATTATCTGTTCACCAGATGATGAATATCTGAGAGGTTTCCTATCTTCTGATTGTTAAAAAAAGACAACTAAGAACATAGATTAGTAGTTATATCTATAGTCAGTATAGATTTCTTTGAATATGTGACTAAGTGTGGTATAGCTAGATCTCCTTGTAGACAGATCTGTAAATTTCTAAAGAATCTTCACACCAATTCTCATAGTGGTTCTACTGGCTTGCGCCCTCACCATCAGTAATTAAATAACCTTTAAACAAAGAAAGACATTGAAATTTCTAAATTGATAATCATAAAGTAGAATTGAGCTTTAAGAAAAAAGACTAGTTGTTAGGATTTATGGGGCAGCTGACCCTGCCAGGACCTATAGTGGGTGAGAGACTGCAGGGGGGGGGGGAGAGAAACAGATACACCATGAGGAGAGAGTTTTGGTATAGAGTTTATTTAGTAGGTATTGGGAGGGTATAAAGGTAAGAGGGTATGGGGGTAAGAGAGAGAGAGACAGAGACATAGAGAGAGGTAGAGAGAGAAGAGAGGAGGTGCAAGATCAGCAGGAAGGAGGAGATTGGGAGTGGGCACAGTTTTTCTCTTAAAGGGACAGGGTACCCAGATGACAGGGCAGGCTAGCATAATTATAATCATAACAATAGTGAAGAAAGAAATCTGAAATTTTTGTTAAGGCAAAAATGATCCTTCTTATGTTCCAATGACAAAGCAGAACACTTACATTTCTAATACATATTTTAATGTTACCTGTAAATATTATTTTAAATTTGACAATTACATATTTTCTTTCTTTTAAAAAATACTAGTGGCTGAGCACTAGAATATATTTGAAACATGCCTTGGAGTTTAGTCATTTGACACATTAATTTTTGAGAAAACATGCATACTATCTACACTACTCAGTCTTTCAAAAGAGGATCATGACTCTATTTCATATGAAGAATAACAAATATTTGTTTAATTATTTGATTTATTATTTTAACTTGATCTCCATAGCGGAAAAAAGGAACTGAAGAAAAACTGCCAGATTAATCTTACTTTTAGTGATGTCTAACTTGAATATATAGTCAGAAGATGAATGTTTAAATGGCAAAAAAGTATAAAAAAGATTTCATCCAATTAGAAAAATAATATCCACCACAAGCATGAAGTAAATTTCATTTTTACATGAAGGTGGTTTATTTTTATAACAAGAGGAGGAATACAGTGGGTTACAAATTCCAAAACCTGGAATGCCACACTCGTCTTCCGAAGTAGGAAATGACATTTAAAAAAAATAATTAGATCTCTAAGCTGGATGCTAGTTATTTTTGTCTTTTTGGCTCATTAATCTTTAGTTTGTGTACTCTACACTTTTAAGATAATTTCCTATGTAAAGACTTCAATTCTGTATTTCTATCTAGTGATAACTGAGAAAAAGTATTTTTCAGCTCGTAACTTGTTATATCATATTCAATTTTCTGTCATTTTCTATGACAAATACCACGACAAAATGTCATTTATAAAATAAATGAGCTTATTTTCTTTATAGATTATGATCTATCATTGAGGGAAGTTAGGCAGGAAGTAGACTTGATGTCATTAACACATATCTTTCCACACAGTATTTTGTACCTCAAGAAGCTCAGTCACTGATGGAGGAAGGTCATTGGTTAAGTAATAAAGAAATTGCTTGGTCTCATAGGTTAGAACATAGGTGGGTGGAGTAAACAGAACAGAATGCTGGGAGGAAGAGGAAGTGAACTCAGACTCGACAGCTCTGCTCTCTGGAGCAGAGGCCATGCTCCCCTCTCCCGGGCAGATGCATATGATGAAGCAAGCCGCCAGGTCAGACATGCTGAATCTTTCCTGGTAAGACCAGTGCTACACAGTTTATTAGAAATGGGTTGATCGGGATATCAGAGTTAGCCAGTAAGGGCTAGAGCTAATTGGCCATGCAGTGTTTAAATGAATACAATTTGTGTGTTGTTATTTCGGGTAAAGCTAGCCGGTGGCAGAAGCTGGGTGGCGGAATGCAGCCCCGCAGCTCCTACTGCAGAAAGTCACAATAAAGGAAGTCCCATAGAAAATGTGAATAATGTTGTTTGCTGAAGAAGAGTAGAGCCATGCTGAGCTTACTTTCTAACACCAACAGTGAAAAGAATATGTTGTAGGTGCAAGGCACCCACCTACATAAATTAACATGGCAATTTATCTTGGGCCAACTTGATCTTTGAAATTCTTTCCTTAGATGACTCTAGGGGATGCCAAGTTGACAGTTAAAACTAAGTAGGGCAGCCATACAAAATGCAGGATTATTTCTGGATATACACACATACATATACATATGCATATATATGTATATATACATATATATATTCCTGTTCTTTCTTCTTTTCATGCCATCTTGGGTTGTTAAAAACTGTAATATTAGAAGTCAGGCTTGATGGCTTAAACCTGAAATCTTTGAACCTGGGCAACTGAAACAGGAAGATGGTCTCAAGAGTCAGTCTAGGAAACATAGTACATTTTAGGCCAATGACCGCTCTACAGTGAGACCCTGATTCTGTGAAGGACAAAGGGAAGTAATAAAAACTCAAAACAGACAAATAGAAATTGATCAGAGCCAGATGTGGTGATGTTCCTGCATCTTTGCACTTTGGAATTGGGAGGATAATTGAGACCTCAAGAATATCATGGACTACAGGGTAAGATCAAGGCCAGGCTAGGTTGAGACCATATTTCATAAAGAAAGGGTTTATTTAAGATGAGGAAGATTCTGAGTAATGAAATGTACTTTCAGCCTTAAGATTTAAATAACTATTAGCACAGCTGCCTTCAAATTTTTTGCCAGTTTGGTCCATTAATCAGCACTTAAAGCATTCCACTGCTTTCTTGACCAAAACTCACAGTCCATATAACATCAAACAAAACCACAGTATGGCCTATCACTGCAATACCTCACTCCTGGATTGAAACTTCTTAGTTGTGGTTTCTATTGTTGTGAAGAGACAACATAACCATGACAACTAAAGATTACTTCATTGGTTTATTCCAGTTTTGATATGGCAAGAAGCAAGGTAGCCTGCAGGCAGACAGTGCTGGAGAAGCAGACGAGTGTCCTTACACCCTGACCCTCAGGCAAGAGGAAGTGGTCTGAGCACTGGGAATGGCTGGAGCAAATATAAGTCCTCAAAGTCCACCTCTACAGTGACACACTTCCTCCAACAAGTTCATATCTATTCCAACCAAGCCGCATTTCCTAATAGTGTCACTCTATATGAGCTTGTGGGGGTCAAATACATTCAATACACCAGAACAGTAATGTTAAATTGTTTACAGGTACAATTGTAGTCACTGGGCTACTTACCAGTGGCTGCATCACTGAAGGAAGGCTGAGCATCCTACCACTGCAAATAATGATTACCAATAGATCTTCAAAGGGCAGTGAGGCCTTGTGCAACTCTACAAATTCGTAACAGAATGGTGAAATCCCAATCCTGATCAGGTTGTAAGCAGATCAGCAGAGCTGCTGTGAGTTCGTGAATACAACTAGGACATCATTCCAGGGATGTAGTGTTCATCATTCATCTCCTTTCAACTGCTACATCCTTCCACCTCCTTTCATGACATCCTTTCAGTTCTAGAAGGGGTGATATAGATGCTTCATTTTTCATTGTTATACTAACACTCCAATATTCTAACCAGTTGTAGGCTTTCAGAGTAATTTTAGCCCACAGTAAGAGAGTATTATTGCTTTCTTTAGCTGTGTGCAACAAGAAACTATGGTCAGTTTAAATGGTACAGCTTGTCTGTATACCAAAACTATAGCAGTATATAACCCCATGGAGCCTAAAATCTCCTCATTCATGGGTTTTGAATATGCTAACAGTATAAGACATGAGTACCTTCCTGTGGAGAGACCTCATATTCAATTATAATGTAGTTGGCTCTTCCACAGTAATCATGCTGCTATTGTACCAGGGAGTGGATCTTATATAGAGTACCAAACAGAGTTTATAGCCCATGCTGGCTGGGGATTCTTCATTTCACATCCTTATGGGAGTCATTATGAATTATTCCTAACGTCAGCTCTTTAAATATATCTTAATTCATTTAATTAAATAAAATAAAATTTATAAGTTAAAAAATAAACTTTAAAATTAAAAAAATATATAATTCTTAGTTTTGGGGACCTTCATTAGGGACACTTAGATGTGCCCAAACTAGAACCATAGTGGCATCTTCCCAGAATTATAGCTGACCATTTGTCTAGTTAGCCTTCACTGCTGGCCAGATAAGTCCACTGAGACTCAGTTTCCCTTTTATAGAAGCACATGATTCTTCTAGTACTAGAACTAGATTCCTGCTTTTAGATTTTATGAAAATGCAAAAATAAACAAACATGCCAGTACTTCAAATGTGATCTAGAATGTTAGGATTTGCCTTTTGAGATCAGGGCTCGTCTTGAACTTCCAATATAAATTCCTATGGGAATGTCCTGAGATGCTCATGCTGGTTTAGCAGGTGGCAGTGGAGCCTTGGCTTCTGGATTTCGTTTTTTCCCCCTCTATTTTTTTTTTTTTTATATAATTGCCAGGGTGTATGTCTATACACCACATGTGTGCAGTGTCTGTGGAGGCCAGAAGAGGGCATCGGATCTCCTGGAACTGAGCCACCTTTTGGGTGGGGGGAATTGAACCTAGGTCCTCTGGAAGAACAGCCAGTGGTCTTAACCACTGGACCATCTCTCTATCAAAGGGTTTCTGAGGAGCTCCTAAAAGTTCCTGAGGCTGCTGATGTGCAGACTTGGAATAGCAAGATTTCTCTGCTTTGCTCAGCCTAAACCCATCCACTGTCAACTCTGTTGCTGCCTTTTCTTTAAAAATAAAATAAAATAAAAAAATTCAAGATGGGGGCCTTTCCAGAGCACCCAGGTTGAGTCCTAGCACCCATGTGGCAGCTCACAACTGTCTGTAACCCCAGTTCTGGGAGAATCCAGTGCTGTTTTCTGGATTCTCTGGGCACCAAGCACACTTATGATGCACAGAGACGCATGTAAACAAAACAGGCTTAGACATAAAATAAAAATAAACAAATCTTAAAAAAAAAATACACCACAACTGGATTTGGTGAAGTGTGCTTGCAACGCCAGCGCTGGGGAGGCTAGCAGGCTAATTCTTGGGTATTGCTGGCTGGCTAGCCTAGTCGCTTGGTGACCTCCAAACCAGTGAGAGTTGCTGTCTCAAAAAACAAGGTGAACAGTACCTGAAAAATGAATGACGGACTGACATCTGACCTCCCACTAGCTCAAACACAGACACACATACACAAGCCAGCTGAAGAAGGCAGGTCTGAAGGGTTTCCTGACACTCTGGAAGGACAGTGTGGGGTACACTTGTTATTAATACAGTTGCTTCCATTCATTGGTCATGAGACCTGTCTATGAACAGTCACCAGGCCCCACTCCTTCCTCTCAAGCCCTTCCCCAGAGACCCAGCCCCCATCCAGAGACCTCACTCATCTCCCTGAGGTGTATAGGCCTTCTCTGAGGAGGCACTTGAATCTCAGCTCCTGTTTGTGTGTTCTGTCGTGTGACCAGCTAGCTAGCTTCGGACACTGCTAGGGGTTGGGGTTGGGGGTAGTGTTCAAATGTTGAGTCCTGTTGGAGCTGAATGGGAAGGAAATCCCTGGGTTTCTTTCAGTCCCACTGAGTGCTAACCTCGCCCCCCCCTTGAGTAGGTGGGTGGTCCTCCCCAGGACACACTCAGGCCTGACTTCTGCCTCTTCTCTCTGACTCTGCAGGCTGCTCTGGAATCGCTGCTGCTACGGAAGCCAGTCAGGTTAAAATGTCATCCTTTAGCAAATTACCACTATGCCGGTAGGTCGCCAGGAACCCTGTGCCCTGTTGCTTCCTAAGAGTGGGCAGCTCACACGTTTGGCTGTGTGTCATTTTTTAACAAATAGATAACATTGGGTCTATTAGCCCAACACTGCCAGGCATGTATCCGTGTAGACACCTGCCGCTTGTGAATGTTCTGAGACCTGGGAGATGGTGCACAGTGGCTGCCCACCTGGCAGTGGGACCTGTGCAGCAGAGGAAAGAGCCACCAAGGCTACTACACAGAGCAGACAGCTGTAGCAGCCCTGTGGCTTTGGAATCTTTAAAGGTAGGTTCAGGTTTTGATCGAGGCCTAGCTCTGTAGGCTTGAATGTTTTCCACTCAGAAGGAGGCTTGTGTCCCATCCCTTCCAGAGATTTATGAGGACTAAAGCCAATGTATGCAGCTCAGCCCTGAGCATCCTCCTAGCCA
>NC_022022.1:20972393-20981313 GCF_000317375.1 Microtus ochrogaster | reverse complement strand
ATAAAATTTATAAGTTAAATAAAATTTATTTTAAATATTTTCATAAATTTTGTCAAATTTATTTTACACAAAAGTACAGATTATAAACTAATTTCTGCACTTGCATAATTCTAATAAAATATGTTGGATGTATTAAGTGATTCAGGTGAATATTATTATATTAATTACCAACCCTCATAGTGATTAAATATTCAACCAATGTTTTACGTGTTGTTTCAGCTTAAGTTAGAAACAAATAAAGAATTAGTATACAAATATGCAAGTGAAGAAAATTTTAATGAGATATTCTGTGAATCTGAAAATATGTGTATAGGTAATCTCGTGCTGCAATAGTCATATGTGGAATTTGCTTCGACTTTTATATATGGAAATTAAGAAAGAGACAGTAATGTGCAGGAAAATTTCTTGGAAACAATGTAAGTATGTGATTAGAGTTTTTGAAAGATTTTTTAAAGAATGTTTTTGAGAATTAGAGATTCTGCATGAAAAAAAATATGATTTTGTTCAAGGCGTGAAAATCAAGCTATGAGGACAAAACCGTAAAGGCTTGAAGTCACAGAAGATCTGAGAGATTTAAACAAAGTTTATGAAGTAAGGAGCTTGATGATACATACTTAGTGATTAAAGTTTTTACAATTTATAGCTTTATAATGTTCTGTTTAAGGTAACTAAAGCTACCTTATGTATGTACACCTAAAAAGAATAATCGCTTAAGGTTTTACTAATTATGTTAAACTTGAGCTAACCTTGTGTAACTGACTCATAAAAGATAAACAAAACAATATATTTTTTAGAAATGTTTGAATTGTTTTGCCTAAGCCTATTTACATGTTATACAATGTTTAAATTACAAGACTGTTAACATTCTCTTTTCGTGTTCTTAAGGGTGTGTACCAAGAGTGTGGTATTACCGATTAGGGTAATTAGGTATATAGGATGTGGGTATTGCCCTCGAAGACCAGTGAAGTCTCCCGAGTATAAAAGGGCCACTCTGATCACTTGTCTGTTCTTGTGATCAGAGAGACCATGGAGCCACCAGAAATAGATTTTTACTCATATCTATCCTCCCAGAAAGGGAGTCACTGGGAACCTCCAGCTGTGTGTGAAATACAACACATGAGTTATAACTGTATGGGGATATCCACCTTTGCTAAACAGGTGTGTGAGGGGTAGATACTTTTCCAAACAGAAAGAAAATGTCTTCTGAAAGATAGAGAAACCCTCACTCTTAGTTGTGATTAACTTTTTCTTTGAATAAATCATAATTAAATATCTCTCATAACTTTGCTTAGAAATAAAACAGCCCCAGATGGGTATGGGTCTATCTCCACATAAAATGTTATGTTACATCCTATATCTTAGTGGATCATTGCAAAATGAAACTCTGTTTCTTGGAAATTTTGTATTGGGTCTCTCTGCTTTACTTTCTTTTAGATCATATGTCCTTCTTGAGCAGTCTTTTAATTTACAGCACATCTCTTCTTTCAGCCTTATTATATGGAAGATGTACTACTTCCCATATCTTACATTAGAGGTGGATGTATATTCCCTCACCCACTGGAGGACCTTAGAGACTCTATAGCATCTTAAATGTCTCCATCACTGCAGGGAAGGTAGGTTGCAGATATCAATCATCGTACATCCAACATCCCCAAAGCACATATCTGATGAGACTCTGGAGACAGTATCCTTTTACTCAGGGTTGACTGGTGTGGGCCTAACTTGCTTGACTCTTTAGCCTTGCTTTCAATTTACCGTCTCTTAACAAAGCTAAATCTAGGAGTAAGAAGTCAATACTTAAGCTCTTTAAAGTCTTAAATTGACTCTATAAAGAGTCCCCAGGGGAGTTCCAAATGAATTTAAGGCCAGGAAAAAAGAGTTATAAGATTAAAATAGACTACATTCTAGTGGTGAAAAAACATATAATATATAAGAATGTAAATAATCAACAAACTTTCACCATTCATCAATTTAATCAGGGATGCTATTAAAGGAGTACCTAACCAGCTGTATGTCATTAGCAGGATCACTTGGGAAAACAGAAACACATGTAATAAGACATTAGCAGGATGTTTGCATCATGTTCATTGAAGAATGTTACTTCCATTCCCCTTAATATATTTGCTGATAAAATAATATAAAGACTCCAGCCCACACTATAAATTAGGGTAGCCCTAATGGAAATATTAGTAAATAAAACAGAAATATTAGTAAATATTTAATAAATAAAATAGTGCAATTTTATTTGTTTCTTTGTCTTGGGGGAGAGTTTGTGGTATCAAAATATCATCTTCAACAGGCAGCTTCCTCAGCATTATTTAATATACTTTAGAATCCAGAAGAAAGTACTGTACCACCAAATGTCTGGTGTGTAATGTCAGCGAGCTTTCAAGTTCTTTCATAGGTCATTTCATAGTACAAGTATGCCTCTTGTGTGTATGGTGAGAGACATCCAAAGCTAGATCTTGGCACTAGTCCTAATTTCTAATTTCCATCCCCTTTCTTTTCTCCAAGGATTTATCCAAGACCTGGCTGATTATAGACTCATGACCCTTTTGTCTTGACCTCAGGACTACTAGGACTATAGAAGTATGCATTGAAACCTCATCTTGACATATAAAATTAGGTATAATAATACGTATTTGCTGATTTCAGTGAAGAATTATTAGAGGAAATATTGAAAATCATTTCATTCTTGTTATCTGTAGGAGATGTCCTTCTGTTGCTGTGATAACATTTGTAGAGGAAGCCGTTGATTTGGGCTCATGGTTCCAGAGAGATGTAGTCTATTATAGTAGAAAGCATGGCAGCAGTAGCAAGAAACTGAGAGATTGAATCATCAAGGGAAATCACAAGGCAGAGATCAAACTGAAAGCAAAGCCAGAATATCATAATTGGATATATATATATATATATATGCATATGTATATTCTGTTTGGTAATGTTAAAATTTTCATGTTTTCGGGTTTGACAATTTGTTATTAGATAACCAGTTGTTGTGTGCTTATTCAGACAAAACTATGTGCATATAACAACAATTAATGTACTAAAAAAGGCCATGAATTTGAAAGGAGCACAGGATATGTGGAAGTGTTAGGAAGGAAAAATGATAAGAGGGAAATGCAACATAATTATATTAAAATTTAAAAAAAATAAAATAACTTTTAAAAAATATAACTCTTAAAATAAAATATCCTAATTCACAAGAACTTTACACAGGCTTTAAAGTTGAAATTCCAATACTTTTTTATTGAAAAGTTGAGTTGTAAGTTATTGGAAGAAAACCTTCCATTTCCTAGTAAAGGATAATACTGCAATAACCACGCTCAGAGCTCCCACCTGAAAACATGTGGAACAAACAACGTGATAAAGACCCTTTAAAGTTGATTAAAAAGAAAAATCAAATAGTGTGTCCCCACACAACCAGGCAGTTTGGCAGGAGAGCAACTTCCGTGGAAGGAAAACATTGCTCCTGGCATTCACCTGGCTGTAGTTGGAAGAGTTCTCAGGAGCGGGAGCTGCAAACCCTGTATTTTCAGGTTTGAAATAACTCTCTATATTACATGAATATATCTCTGAGGGAAAGTATTAAATGTGCACTTATCACCTGTCCTTTATGGTAGGGAACTAATGTTTTAAGTACAACCTAGTTCAGGTTCTATGAACTGTACAGCAGTTACTTTATCCATTACCTTTATTATTTATATTAAAATATTCATTAAGAATCCTCACAATGTGTGGAAGGATGCTTAAAAGAAATCCCACACTAGCTCAGCATGTGTCTGCTCTTTCTGGTTGCTGGATAAGGTTTCTGTTCTCTGTTCAAATTCAGATCATCAGGCTTAGGTTTTGTCTCAACATTCTGTCTGCTTTAATATACATTAATAATTAATCTTTAAGATTAAATCAAAAAATAAAAATGTGTTAAAATATTAACCTTGATTAATATTAAGCTATATAACATAATACAATATTTGAAGACCTGAAGTCATTTGTATAAACTATCACCAGAAATGTTATGGTAACCTTGGAAGCTTGACGCCGTGACAGTCATGGGAGCAGGGCAGCGGTGAGAGTGACGTAAATGCTCATTGGAGGAAGTTCATTGGGGGTTTTCAGTTTTCAGTTTCTGACTTCCCTCTGTAAAATGAGGTTTACATCCTAATATTTTTTGAAATGGGGTGGGGGCTTATAGAGAAGATGTGATTAGCATCATTCTAGGCTTTGCTTCCCAATGGCAAATGTATCTGTGGTCTATGTTTTCTCAACCTATCCCTCAAAAGTGATAGGTATCCTGCCAGTGAAGAGTCGTTCTGAATAACAGATGAGAAATTGTTTGGTAAAAAAAAAAAAAATTAAATTCAAAAAAAAAGAAAAGGAACATTGTGAGTTTATCCCATAAGCTGTTTATCTAAACGTTAACAATGTACGGAACCATAATGAGCATTATGTGCAATGCCAACATCAGTTTTTCTAGGCCGATCAGTGCGTCACAAAGTATGTATTCTTAACTTTGTAAAGACAATTACTTTCTTTATGTCTCTGGTTTTAACTCTTGGATAAAGTCACAGACTGTGAACTACACTACTACATTATAAGATGCTTATGTCTGTTTTTATACAAAGCTTTTCAGGACTAGAAATAAATGTATAAAATAACCAACTACTCTAGCAATGGGCTTATCTCTGGAGCAGACAGGTTCTTCTTCTCCCAGCAACCACTGTTTGTAATTCTTCATTTGAGTGTGAGACATTGTGAAATTACCCACATCCATGTTTCTCATCAACTATTATTTTCATATTTCAAGTCTTTCTGAGAGAACTGTATTTTTAAGATTACCTATGGGTGCTGTTTCATGTCCTATATTAAGGACTCAGTCTTGAAATAGATGTCTTGGTCTTGTGGCTCTTACAATATTTTTACCTCCACTTTTCAAAATGTTCCCTGAGCTTTAGGCAAAAATTGAAGTGAAGGCTTATCAAGAAAAGTGTTCTCTGTTCTCTGCATTTTGAATAGTTGTGGATTTCTTTAACAGTCTTCATATGCATAATAAGGAACTCTTAAGGAAGGTGAGAGCTACTCTTGTCTGTACATATCAGGGGAAGTATGTAGAATACAATTAGAAATTATGTTCTTTGTGGAAATCCACAGCAAGGTCCCCTTTAGTGTCCATACTCTCATCAGACTGAATAGGTTTATAGGATCAGGTTTAAATTCCTGCCTATTGATTAAGTTGTAAGTTTAATTAGAAAGCCGTTGGTTACCTACAAGATATAAATGCCACTGTTTCACTTTGTGGGATACCTGCTCTGCTGGTCCTTATTGTGGCTTATAAGCTTCAAAGCTCAGAAGGACTCTTGAGGGCTTTTCTCTGTGGGTACTTTACATGGTGTCATTGGAGTCTATGATTGTTATTACCAGGGGGGAAGCTTCCAGAACAATGCAAATTGTATTCCTCCAAGTTTTATGTCCTAAGAGTGTGGTATATACAGTAATAAGTTCTTACCTTCAAATTCTTGGAAGCAACAAAAGAAAGCAGCAATATGCTATTTTATTTGGGGACTCTTTTAGACTCCCTTCACCAATACCTTGAAGACCAATATCCTAAACCATGCCAATTGTGCCAATTGAGTTTTTGAAGTTGATATCTCTTGTCAAGAAGTATCGCCAGCCAACATGATGTAACTTCAGTGTGTGTTGTGTCTCTGTTGGTATGTGTGTAGATTAAAACAGAAAATACTTAATTTAGTAAACAAGTGATTAATTGTGTTTTTACTATCAATTAAGATGAAAATAGTTTATAAAACTCCATCACAGGGCTTTCTCACACCAGAGAGCCACTGCTCTGATGTTGAACAGTCATGGAAGGTAGTGCTCCTATTCTAACTTTTATAAGACTTGACTTCAAGTCTACTGTTCCAGGTTGTGAGCCATTTCCTATTAGGAAGCAAAAGGATAAGGACTTAAATGAAAAGAAATAGAAAACACAATCAACCCAGATTCCTTTAGTCCAGCCTTAAAGAAGCCTTCTGCCTTTTCTAAAGTGTGTTGAGTGTCCACACTTAGCCAATGTGTTTTTATTTTTACAATTCTTGCAATAGATTTTTAAATAAAATGCATGTCTATTTACTCATCCTGCCCAGTATGAATTTGTAAGTTTTTTTCTCTATTGGCTCTTACTGACATTAATATGTCCCTGGATAAAGCATAATTGATAAAAACTCAGAGAGAGATATTGGTTCACCCTGAAGATCTGAAAAGCAAAGCAGCCAGTCACTTGTTCTTACCTTGACCTCAGTTAGACATGGCAATCCTGGCTCCAGGAATCTCAGAATGAGACTGTGTTGAGAGTTGGTTCTATAATTCTCTCATTTTATAAACCTTTCTAGGCCTGGGATTAAAGTCATGTACCACCTGATCTCTAAGGCAAACTAGTGTGACTACTGGGATTAA
This sequence comes from Microtus ochrogaster, assembly GCF_000317375.1. Lineage (NCBI taxonomy): Eukaryota > Metazoa > Chordata > Mammalia > Rodentia > Cricetidae > Microtus > Microtus ochrogaster. Next base: position 20,974,860 of record NC_022022.1, on the reverse strand, counting down.
AGGGTGTGTTACCACTACCTGGCCTATAATACTGACAGGTGGGGCTGTTTTACTCTCAGCTCTTCAGGCAAACTTTATTTACCAAAATACAATTGAAATGCCGCTACACCTGGATTTAAGGTCCACCTGATGATTGGCATTGCTTCAATTATAGTTAATAATCAAGGAATTCAACTAAAAAATTTAAGGTCCAAAATTGTGTCAATGATAGGAAACTTCTTTTTTCAGAGATTATATTTGGATAGGTGTCCTTTGGGAACCAAAGTTATTACATATATTAGAATCTTATGGAACATGAGATCAAGGAAATTGGAAGGGAAAGTTCTCAACATGCTGAGATTTTTTTTTTCTCACCTGATACCCTTCTTAAGCTATTTTGGAAAAGACACTAATGACTTTCTTTCCTGAAGGCATCATTTTAGAAAGGTGTTTAACGTCCTGTCAAAACCAATTTTTCTTCTAACTGGCTCAGCTAACACCTCTCTCTTCTCATTTTCTCCACTTCCCACCATCACTTATCTCCTTCAAGGCTTCCTGTGATGCCCTGCATTCTTGTGACTATCTCCAATGTTCTCACTACCAATACATACTGAACCCCAGCATTTTCTGAATTTGCTCTCCCATGTTATCTTGAATACCCTGGGGAATGCAGTGCATCCCAGATACTGAAAGAGTTAATTGATAGTGACAGGCTATTTTAAATATGCAGGTGAGTTTGGAGGCATCAAGCTTTTAAACAGTGTCTTCAATCATTGGGCCTTCGTGAATTTGGTTCAGAGCTGTTGTAAGACTCATGGTAGTTCCAACACCAGTACACTCCTGCATGGATATTGGTGAGAAGCTTTCAGACGAAAAGTAAAAGCCCTATTTCATTTTATTCACTGAGAAAGAGGTCTGGGGCTGTGGGTGCTCCTCTAGCTTGTGAAAAGTCCTGATTTTTATCCCCAGCAGGAAAAAAACAAAATTAAACAATGATAATCATATAAAATGACTCAGAAATGAAAGGTAGCTTACTTTTTTAAGCAAAACAAGGTGAAGCAAAAAATAAAACATCTATGATTTTTTAAATTGTTGTGCTTGTGCCTGATGCATGACTACTGCAGGTTTGCTTAGTGTACCTGTGTACATGTCTGTGCCAAGAACATCAACCTAAAGTCTCAAGCCCTGACAGCTGCAGGACATTCTATGGCCATCTTTCCATTTACCTCTGTTGAGAATATAGAAATTGTGCTATATTTTAATTGTCTTTAAGCCCAGGTTCTGGGTTCTAGAACAGCAAAATGATAAAGGAATCTTCTGATCCCTGTCAGTCTGGGCAGAATAGTCAAAATTACCGCCAGCCCACAGTTGGGACAAGGGTGAGATTTGATCGCTGTTATTCTCTTTCCAAGACCCCAATCACTTCTTAGAGAAACTGACTCACTGCTGCGGTTGCCCATGCACTGACCTCTAATCTGCTGCTATTTAGCTTGTCTACGGCTGTTCTGAGTTATCCTTTTATACTTTCCCCAGTTTGTCTGCTTCATCAGAACTAGGTCCCATACTTATTACAGTCCTTGTTCTCTGTATTTCTATTTGAATTTCCTTGAATTACCAAATTTGTACTTTTTTTCTGAGGCTGGCATTGAACCCAAGACCTCACACATTCTAGGAAAGCATTCTACCAATGACCTACAGTCTCTACCCCTATTGATGCTTTTCAAAGATTAGGTTCTTGGTCTTCTTCTAGTTCCAATGTGCATTTCACGCATACATGCATACATATGTATGAAATATAGATGCCAAGAACTTTAATCGTGTATTTTTTTCTACCTTGATCCCTATAAAGAGATACTTATTAAGGTAGAAATCCATGTTTAAATTTTATGTACCTGTGGACTCTTGAAAGTGTATGTGTTCTGTCTTTATGCTGGTACTGTAATGATGCTGATTAAAATATTCTGATAATTTAAAAAAAAGAAAAAATAGAATAATACAAAAAGGATGGAAGAAAATGCAGTAAAGAAGGGAAAGGATGAGAGCAGAGAAAAATGCAGAGCAATAAAAAAAGAAGGGCAGGATTCCTATTTAACGCATTTTTATGCCCCGCACACGTGCACGTACATGTGTGTGCATACACACGCACACAAGTACACACACATGCACATGTACATGCATTCCACTTTTGCGAACGCTGAGGCATGTGTGCCTCCCCATGTGCTTACAGAGGATAAATACATGAGGACTTCTTCATGTTTATTGTTCTATGATTTTCCTCCTTTTTTTCTGTTGAAACAAAGTCTCTATCACTAAATCTAGACTTCGACTCCAGAGATGTCCCTGTACTTTCCCTACCACAGTGTGGAAGTATCAAATATGTGGGGCTACACCTTCCACAGTGCTATAGTAACAAGTGTGTGTGATCACACCTACCACAGTGCTATAGTAACAAGTGTGTGTGATCACACCTACCACAGTGCTATAGTAA
>NC_022022.1:20964490-20972293 GCF_000317375.1 Microtus ochrogaster | reverse complement strand
AGTAACAAGTGTGTGTGATCACACCTACCACAGTGCTATAGTAACAAGTGTGTGTGATCACACCTACCACAGTGCTATAGTAACAAGTGTGTGTGTGTGTGTGTGTGTGTGTGGTCACACCTACCACAGTGCTACAGTAACAAGTGTGTGTGACCACACCTGCATTTTTATGTGGGTACTCCGTATTTGATCTCAAGAGCACATGGTAGTGCTCTCTGCCAAGCCGTCTCCCCAGCTCATGTGTGCACTATGGCTTGAAAGAGAAGTCATGACGGTAGTTATTCATTATACTGTTATAGTAACTGGTGCATGCTGCAATTCCAATATAACCATATATAACATAATACAAACTATAGAAAGTTATTTTAAAATTAAGTAATAACCGAGTCAACCCATTACTTGGTAGACCGAAGCAAGAAGATTGAAAAAAAAAACCTGTGGATATCTGGGCTACACATTAAATTCTGTTCCTTTCTTGGCTATAGTGGGTCTGTACTCAAGAAAAAGGAATTAGAAATATTCTTTTAAATTTTCTAGAGGAAAATAGTTAGATTCACACTAAAGCAAGCCAGATATATTGTTCCGGATGACTAAGTGGTTAAGATTACTGGCTGTTCTTATAGAAAACCCAAGTTTAACTTCCAGCACCCACATGGCAGCCCACAAACATCTGTAACTCAAGATCCAAATGCAATACCCCATTCATAGTGTACAGGAAAGACACCAACACAAATAAAAGTAAATGTTTAAACAGAAGGCTATAAAAAGCTCAAAGAAAAAAATGTACAGAGAAAGAGCATACTGGTTCTTTACAAAATGCTAGTTTATCTATATTTATTCTCACTTAATAAATAAAATATTGAAAACATATCAACATTGGCAAAATTGTAACTTTTACCTGAAAACTACCACTATCCTAAAAACTGGGCATTTGTCTAAGACTTGTGTAGCAGATTTGTGATCGATCTAGTTTTAGCTTTCGGAAGGACCTATACAGAGAATTCCACTGTGGTACCACCAGCCTGAACTCCCAGCAACAATAAATAATTGTTCTTTCTCCAAATCCATGATGGCATCAAAGCCATTTTTGTTTGTTTTGTTTTTATTGTATCTTGGCTGTTCTTGCTAGGGTGATATGAAATCTGAAAGTATTTCGAAGTTGAATTTCCCTGATGGTTATAGATATTGCACATTTAAGAAAAAATGTTTCAAACCATTTATTTCATTTATTGAGAATTTTTAGCTTACTTGTATGACCCAAATTTTAGTTGTATTATTTGTTTATTAAAGCTTAGTTCTTTGGATTCTGTGTGTAGTCTAGATATTAACTGTCTATCAGACATTTTGCTAGTAAAATATTTTTCTAATTTTATGGGCTGATGTTTCGCTTGAATGGTGGTGTTCTTTGCTTAGCTGCACATTTTTTGAGATTTTAATTTAATTGCATTTCTCTATTCTCCCTCCAACCACTCCCATATACACCTTCCTGCTTTCTTTCAAATCCATGGTCTCTTTTATTTACTAGATGTGATTTCATGCATACATATATGTATATGTATATATTAAATAAACTGTTTTTCTGAATAATCTTACTTGTAAGTATGTTTTATGTTTTAAGAAAATACTCAGGTACTATAGTATTTGGTAGACCCACGCATGATTTAAAGAAAGTATTCCTTCTCAATTAATGAAACTGATTATTAAGTTTAACAAGCCCATGAAGTAAATTGATAATTTTAGTGATGAGAAGAAGAGGACATAAGAGTTGATCTAGATTTAAAAAACAAACCAAATAAACCTGTGATATAGTGATGAGCATAGGATAATCTAAGGGAGTGTCATGAGCATTAACACATCCTTTAGGAGTGCACACTCTGATACTGGCATGACATATTTAATATATGTAAGTTCCATCCCTGATTCAACTGTAGTTATATTATTTTAGGTACTATACTTTATTTCTCATACTCTTACATATAACTTACTTACATAGATAAGTTACATAGATATGATTTATGTGGCACAAATCATATGCTTAAAGAATAAATGTTTTGAGATAGAGACAAAATTAGAATGTTTCTATACAGCAGCCTTATGTTTAACTACTATATACCTTAATGTCAAACACAAAACTTAACTTAAATGACAAAATAATTTGAAATATTTCTGCATTTTATAGATGGGTTTACTCAACGGATAGTTCTATAGCTTTGCATAGGAAAATAAACCCCTGTGTCTTTTAATTTTCTAGTTCTTGGGTAAGATATTTAACACCATTTAATCTTTAAATGTCAGATTTATGGGATTAATTAACTGAAATCATTATAGTACTTAAGCATTACATTGCACTTTCTCATATAATTATCTCATTGACCTTATTTAATGTGATACAAAAATCTTGCTGTTGATATAAGATCAAAACCTTCATATTAGAAAATTCGAGGAACTCTTTTTTATCCTCACATCATCAAAAATTAAGAATTACAGCAAAAATATTAGCAGAAAGACAAGAACCAAAAGTGTTCTTTTTATCCAAATCAGGACTCTATAAAGAAGGTGTTTTAATTAATAATGGAGTCAATTTTGTCTATGTCTTTGGCACATTGCTGGTGTCCTGTCAGTATTTAACATTTTTGTTCATACCAGACTAACCTGCAACTGTCAGCCCCTGAGACTCTCTGCAGGTGTTCTCTGCCCTCTGCCGCCCGCTGGACCCACACCACATGGCGATGCCTGTAAACTAACATGCCCCGGGGAACATCTCTCATCCAGTGATTGATGGGAGTTAATGTGGTTGCACTGCAGGTCCCTGGCTTCCAGGTGTGATGTCTCCGTACTGAGTGCTCTAAAGGAGGTCCCAGGATCCCAGGCAGGGCTTACCTTCCTGTGCTCATCAAACCGGCTTAATAAGGGACCTGGAACTGATTCTGTTCCGTATTTGTCTCAATTCTCTTCTCTCATACCACGGTTTCTTGGGGACACTTCACTATAATTTTTTTGCACACCCCCATGTCACACTAGCTTCTGGGAAATCCAAAATGCTGCAGTCAGATATTCAAAGGCTTTTTAAAAATTTCTTTCATGGGAACTTCAATAATCCATAAGAAAACAGGTTTGTTTCTCATATCAGAGCTGTGGGGCAGTTAGATCCTCTGATCCTTGAGGTGTGTGGGAGCACACAGAGTAATGAGGTTCTCACAGGGGATCCTTTTTGGAGACACGGTTATTTGTTAAAAAAACAGAGCAGTCCTTTGGGTTTTCTCTTGTGATTCTGGTCTAAACAGAGATGGGTTGTTTTTATCGTAAGTTAGCCTTCTTAAGAATTTACTCTAGAAAATAAAAACTATGATATCATGTCTTTTGCAGCATACAATGGTTTAGTTGGGATTCAAAGCTGCTGAATTGATTTCTTAATTTTCAGTTCCTTGAAAGCATTGCTTAGTCAACTAGTTATAGTTCTCCGATTTACTAATCATTTTCTAACTTGATGGTGTAGCAAACATTATCAAAGAAAACACAAATATAAAGGCAGCCATTAAGGATACAGCAACATGCCATTTCATCTTTGAAACTGCAGTGTACTCAGACATGTTTGTTCTACCTCAGAGATTTTGTGGTAGCCAGGATTTTCTTAGATAATATTGATTTCCAGTGCTAGGATTTGAATCTTGAATATTCCCCAAACACCTGTAAAGGCTTGGTCCTCTGTGGGACAGTATATGGAGAAGAAATGTGTATAGTGAGAGAAAGTACGGTTATCATAGACACATCTTTGAATAGGATGTTGGGAGTCTATGCTTTTCTCTATCTCAGTACGAAGACAAAAGATGATAAAATTCCTGTGTCCTTCAGCTGTCACAGGCTAGAGAGCAACAAAGTCAAGTGGCATGACTTGAAAAAGTCATATATTGTGAGCAAAAATAGACAATTCTCCCTTTCAAAATGGTTGTCTCTGGCATTTTATTACAATGACAGAAATCCAGCATATTCTGTCCCTGCATCTTTAATAGGCAATTCCATCATTAATCAGTATGAGTTAATGGGTGATATGTGTGAGTTGTTGTATTTCCCCCATTCACTTCCTAGCAAGGTAGCATCAATGCATGATGCAAAACAATGAAATCAGTGGTTTTAGGCATAGTACTGGAGGGATGACAATAGTTGTTAGAAGAATGCTCTAACGGGAACTCACACTGCCTCTGAATAGTAGAAAGATCTTCATTTGCCTAGTAGTTTTATCAGTTCAATAAATAGGAAGTTATTGAGTCCAGATGAATTTAGAGACTGCGTTAGTGGGAAGAGACCAAGAAGTAAGACCTTCATATTTTCATCTTTTCCCGTACAGATCTAAATCAGAATTCACAATTGTGGGCCCTGTACATGTAGGTCAAACCCAAGGAACCTGAACTTACTCTATCTCCAGTCTTGAGAAAATGGCAGCTAAAACAGCCATCTCTTTCCTTTGCATTGAATATGTTAGAAAACAAACATACTATCTGTCATAAGGAAGAAACTTTATTTGGCCTCAAAATTGGTTATTAAATGACACCATTCAAAGAACTATCCCTGGAGAAAGGCTGTCAGCAGATACGTACAAACATTACAAACTACTGCCTCCCAACGCTTTCCAATTTAAGAGGTTTGTCCCAGATGGTGTAGAAATAGTTCCTTTATATTTTAATAAATAAAGCATGCCTGAAGATCAGAGAGAAAAACAGCCATCCTGGTCAGCCTTACAGACCAGGCAGTAGAGACACACAGCTTTAATCGCAGTAGCCAAACTAGTTTGCCATAGAAACTGGGCAGTAGTGGTGCAGACCTTTAATTCCAGCCCTAGAGAGGAATATAAAACAGGAGGAGATGTCTCTTAAACAAGTCTCATGCTGTGATTCCTGGTAGGATTGTCATTTCAGACCGAGATAGAGGTAAGAGTCAGGGACTGCTTGTTTTGCTTTTCTGACCTTCAGGTCGAATCCCAACTCAAGTTAGAATTGTTTGGGAAGAGGGATTCTCAGTTGAGAAAATACCTCCATAACATTTGCCTACATGCAAGCCTGTGATGGACTTTCTTGACTGAAGATTAATAATGAGGGCACCCTGTAGATGGTACCACCCCTGGGCGGGTCAAGGTCCTAAGTATAAGAAAGCAGGATGATGAGACCATAAAGAAAAAGCCACTAAGCAACACTTTTCCATGTCTCTGTATTAGTTCCTACCTGCAGGATTTTGCTTTGATTTCCTGCCCTATGTCTTTTCAGGATGTACTGTGACATGAAAGTATAAGCGCAGATAAAATATGCCAGCAGGTAAACTCTATTTTAAGATGTTTGTCCATCAACAGCCAAAGCAAAGCACAGAATTGACGGAGTTACAGCCCTTGCCACCATCACCATATTAATTACATAACTGAGAAACTCTAGAGTGTTTGAAGAAAGACACCAATGCCTTTCAGTCACATTGCCTCATTCAGAATTTTCTCATTAGTACGTTACATCCCACTTCTCAAAGTTCATCTGTAATTCTCTTTAACCTTTTCCTTTCATTTTCTTCAGTTGTAATAGCCTGACGTTCTAAACTAATCTTCAGGATCTCTACATGGATGTAAGTCCTGAACTTCATACGTATAGTGCCAGTATTCTTTAGAATACCACACAGAGAAAACTCTCTGAAGACAATAGGAGGTATATTTTTATTTTATTAGTATATAATTACATCATTTCCAACTCCTCCCTCTAATCCTTCCATAAACTACTCACACTCTATTTTTTTCACTCAAAAACTTTCTATTTTTAATTATTTATTTTTAGTTTTTTGTGCTTACAGTTAAAATATAATTTATTTCCATATATATGTGGAAATAAATTATATATATATATGTGTGTGTGTTTTTCAGTATTGAGTGATCTTACCTACAATTAGCTTTAAGCATGAACATTGGTTTACCAGAAGATTTAAAATATGCAAAAATATAATATAGTAAAGAAGGTAGCACAGCATAGATGACTTTTTTTTTTTTGGTTTTTCGAGACAGGGTTTCTCTGTAGCTTTGGAGCCTGTCCTGGAACTAGCTCTTGTAGACCAGGGTGGTCTCGAACTCACAGAGATCCGCCTGCCTCTGCCTCCCGAGTGCTCGGATTAAAGGCATGTGCCACCACCGCCCGGCAAGCATAGATGATTTTAATACATTGTGCTGATATTATTCTAATGGTTATTTAAGTTACGTTTCCACCACAATGGAACTGTGATATTTATTCATTTGGCCTATTTTTCAAATATGTGCAGGTTTAGGCTATAATCTTATAGTGTGAAAAACAACTAGCCCTGTAATTGCTATTGTCTGTCTCCAATGCGACGAATTTTAAAAGTGTATGTTGAAGGGAACTTTGAAAATGTTTGCAATTTAACAATTAGAAATACTTGTTTTATAATCTCCATGATATTAGGGAACATTGTTTTCATACTACTCTTTCCCAGCTTTCTTGAAAATAAATTAACCCTTTCATTGTCTAAACTTGCATGGTGCGTTATGTCCCTTGCTTTTCTTATACAATGGAGTCCCAAGCAGAACAGAGTGGCTTCACTTTGTTTCTTTTCACAGTTTGAGGAGCAGGGGAATGAACAGAGGCACGGACATCTGTGGACCTATCTGAATAACTGTCCAAGCAGTTACTTCATCCGCATCCCATGAAAACAGAAATCAATTATGTGAACAGGTGCAATGAAGTAACTAGGTTTCGTGTTCTCCGGGTCACTGAGTTTAAATTTGATTAATCGAATCCCAAAATATGGTGCTTGATGTACAACAAGTTAATATACACTTATGAAAATGCCAATGTAAAGACTGAGGCATGGTAGGGGATTATGGTTACTTTATTAAAAATTTATAAAATTATTTCACATCTACATAAGATTCTTTCTACAGAGGAAATTAGAAAGGGAAAAATTGAAATATTTCATCAACTTTACAGTCTTTGATGAAGTGAAATCTAGTTACTTTTGTAATTGGAAAGTTAAAAGCGAATGTTAACTGTTGGGCTGCCGGAGTGGCACTCTGAGAAAGTAGCTAGGTAAAATGTTTTATTCATTTTACTAAATCATTAAGTAGAATTAAATTTTAAAATACTGACTTCCCTTTCCATTGCATGTATTAACAGCATCCTAGTTGCCACAAAAATAATTAATTAAATTATATCTACAAAGGAATGATAGGGATAAAACAATTAGTATTTATATTATCTGGTGAATATTAATATTATAATGTACTTTGTATTCCCTCAAACCTAGTAATTACTCTTATTAAACTTGGGAACATGTATTTTGCATAGTGCATAATAAAATTAGAAGTATGGCATGATTTCTTGATGTTCTAATGAAACATTAATATAGTGTATAAAATTGAAAAATTGCTTTGTAAAGTTCCATACCCTATTATGTACAGTTTATACTAATAATATAAAATGGCCAGACAGAAGAAGAGAGAATGTTATCCATTTTCATGAATGCCAGGGAAATAAAAGGAACCACCACCTTTGTTTATATGCATGTAGCATTTGGAATTAGAAAGTGAACATATTTCTTTTTAATATGTTCAGCAATCAAAGGAAAAGAAAAAGATACAGTCATACAAGAAAATTCTAGTGAGAGCAATAAATATTATTGATAAATTCTATAGCAGAACTTAGAGTATTGATATTGAAATGAAAGAAAATGCTAAATGGACTTGCAAGATTGCTTGAGACAATCAGAAAAATAGATAGATTGAAGATAAAGGCAAAAAACTAGAAATAGTTATAATTTTAAAAT
>NC_022022.1:20926568-20964379 GCF_000317375.1 Microtus ochrogaster | reverse complement strand
AAACATTTAATTAAAGAAGTCTGGGGCACCGGTGAGTTCGAGGCCAGCCTGGTCTACAGAGCTAGCTCCAAAGCCACAGAAAAACATTGTCTCGAAAAAAAAAAAAAAAAAAAAAAAAAAAATGTCACATGACCTGGGCACCTGGAAGACAGAGGCAGGCAGATCACTGAAACTGAGGCCAGCCTGTGTTTTACCTCATGACGATCAGGTGTGAGGCCCAGTGTAACTTCCTGAGCCTAGCTTGAGTTTAGAGACCTGCTTTTGACCATGACTTCCACACATGAGTGACTCAGCACAACCTGACCTAAACCCTCCTCTGCCCTGTCACTGTGTCAGGAGATTCTTGGCCCTTATTCCTTACTCCATCTCACCGCATTCCAAGATTCCCACCGCCTATTACCACGCTATATAAGTTCCTGCCTAATACAATTAAACAAGATCCTGCTTCGACAGATTCCCAGCTCAGGGTTGATCTCCCAGGTAGCCAGTGGAGAGGTCTGAATCGTTGACACTCACCATCCTGCTCAGACCCAGGGAGAGATCATTGGTGGGACCGGCTCTGCCTCAGCGCTATCTGCTGGAGAACCCAGCCAACCTGGTCTACCAAGCAAGTTCCAGGATAGCCAAGGCTACAGAGAGAAACCCTGTCTTGAAAAACAAAGTTAATTAATTAATTAAGTATGTAACTAAGTAACGGACTACATGAATAAAATGTCAAGTTCTGATATTTATGTTAACTAGATCCTTAGAGATACCAAAAAAAGGATAATAGGCCCATTATTAAAGAATATCCCCAAGCTTTAACCACAAACTCCTAGAAAATATGCTTACACAGCAATTTCCATTAAATCCAGTGTAGAAGCACAGGCAGCTTTGCTGTGTTTCTTTCTTAGGTGGAGGGAGGAATGGAAAGGAGGGAGGAAGTGCATGGAGAGATGATTGAATTTAACATTCCAGGACAACAGCCACACAATTCATTGACAGCTCACTGAACATGAAGAGGTTGAGCTGTTGACTATACGGAGTCTTTACCACTACCTTCTAGACGTTTTGGTGCAGGAGGGAAATCTGCAGTCTGCCTAAAATGAAGCATGGACACCCACCCAGCAACAAAACCTTTGACCTGTCCTTCCTCTAAGATGTGCTGGGACAACTGTTGCATAGAACTTGTAGGAGTGGCTAGTCAATGTCTGTTTTAACTTGAGGTCATGCCAGGAGAGAGAGTCCATGCCAGACACTGCTTAGGTAGCCAGGGACTGAAGACTGGATAACCCAGTGACCTAGGGTAGAAGCAAACATGATTGGCAAAGAAAAATAGCCCTTCAATTGATTCCTAATGGTATTCTGCTGTAGTCATTAATCAGGGCCTTGTTCAGTTATTATCAGAGAGGCTTCTCCCAGCAGCAGATAAGAGCTGATGCAGAGACCCACAGACAGATGTAATGTGGAGAAAAAGTCTAAATTAGAAGCTATAATTTTCTTTAGAAACAGCATAGCAAAGTCCTATGTGTCCCTGCTCTTACATGGATGCAAGATAATCGGGTATATAATTGAAGATGGCATTTTATTTAATTTATGAATAATAATATACATTTTGCATATTTATTCATTTTTGGTAAATTTTGCCTTAATGATTACAAAATTAAGTTTTGCCCAATTTTATGAGAATAAAACCTTATGTCACTTTAGGTTTAATTTTCAGAATTTTTCGTTGCTAGTGAAGCTTGTCACATTCAAAGTTATTATGCATCTGAGCAGCACGGACTCTTCCATGTTTATTCAGAATAAGCTATCTGCCCTTCTTTAATTTTCAACTCTGTTTATTTATGTGTTTATATCATTTGTTTTTAATGTGTGGGTAAGCATATGTACGTTTAATTCTGCTTACATACTGTAAATCTCTCAATGATCAACCATGATTCTCTGGGTACTTGAATCGCAATATGGACAAATTCTCAGTATTTTTTTATTTGTGAACTTGTAGTATTTATGTACTTATGCACCATTTATTCACTCGTTTAAGCATGCTTCATTGCTATTCAAAAGAACTTACACTCTATGATTTTTTCCCATTATTCACTTGAATAATATCCTAGGTTGCCACCTCAAAAAGACTTAACTAAACAGTATTAAAGTCATGCCCTTTTAGATATATTTTCAATCTTCTGTCCGTATTTAGAGAAGTTGGCCTTGCATTTTAACATAAATTGGGTTATTTACTTTGTAAGTTGCTTGAAAAAATTATGTCTTCCCTGGAGTTGAATAAAGTCACTCTGCCATTAATTACCAGTATACTTAAAGTCATTGTGTCTTTCTTGTGAAATGATGCTTGAATGTGGTAAACCGAACAAAATGATCCCCAAATTGTCTCTTAAAATCTTAAATAAGCATCTTGGTTTCTTTCTGTTTGTTGTTTCTCTTACATGAGTTGCTTAGTTTTGTCTCTTTTCTCCCTATTCATTGAAGACTTTGTTATAGAAAGTTCCTAAAAAAAATTGTCAGGTGATCCCAGTAAGAGTGATTACCTGATTAGAACATGAGTAATTGCAAAGTTTGACCGGTTGCAAGTAGAGGACCCACTGGGGAGGGGCAGTCTTGTATTGTGTCTGTGCGTGTGTGTGTGTTTTAACTTTTAATCCTTTCTAACACAGTTATATTGACTCTATGGATATATCTACACCCGTTGCTAAAAATAAGGTTGCCAGTGATCAGCTTGAGTATAATTTGGTAAACTTTGCTCATCAAAGCCCATTTTCTCTCATTGGTCTCCAGAGTGGAATCCACCATCTCAAATTTCAGAAACAGAATTGTCCTTCCAACTAATGATCAGCATGTTTGTCAGGTATTTGAAAACACAAAGTGTTTCAAGTTCTGATACACTTGGCAATTCCTTCATTTCAATTATTTGGATATCATTTATATTTATTTATAGATTGTAGTTTCCAACTTCTTAAGGTACCAGAAAGGCAAATTGATGAGGCTTTCAAACCACATGTGACTGTCCTGTGCAGCAGGTATGGCAGAGTTAGTGAGAAATAAATGGCTTCACAATCTTAATCTCAGAAAGTTGTCTGGTATGTGTGTATCTTTTACCATGGCTTTGACAGAAAACCCATAGGAACCCAAATTTCAGAACAGGTCAGTTAAGAAGTCCCATGTAGCTTGGTCTCTTAGTATGGCTTCTTACATTGGGAGCAGTACCTCTTCCTTGCACTTAGCTGGGTTTTGGTAACCTGTTCTCCATGCTGGATTACCTGGCCTGGGTCCTGCCTCAATTTGATGTTCCATGCTTTTGGCAAGCCCATGGAATGCCTGCCCCTTCTGAATAGAGATGGAGGGGGACCACATGTAAGTGGGAAAAGGGAGGGGATGGAGAAGAGGGAGGAATAAGTGGTTGGTATGTAAAATAAATAAAACATGGTATTTAAAATCCTAAAAATCTATTTAAAAATAACTTCCATGACCAATTCATCTTCCTTTGACTGAGTTCATCTATAATTTTCAACTCTTGGTTAATTTAGGGTGCCTGGTCATTATAACAGACATTTTCACTGTGAAGTTTTGACTTTATGTAATGCTTTATAATTGATGTATTAAGATACAGTGATGTAAAAAATAACTATAACCTATAATATCCTGTGAAATAAACTCCTCAATTTATTTATTTTTTAACTTTTATATATCACACCCCAATCTCCCAGGCCCTCTCCAACCTCTCCTCTCTGCCAGATAAATTCCTTCTCTGTGTCCCTTCAAAAGAAAAAAAGACTGAGCACAACTTCATTTCACAGCTAGACATGGCAACCCAGCAGGAGAAAAAGGGTCCAAGAAGAAAACCAAGCTATATTACTGTATGCTCTATCTATGTAAAGGACCTAGTTCAGATCCAAAGAGTGTCAGTGTTTGTCACTTGTTTCTGTGAGGCCCTATGAGAACTATTTAGTTTATTCTGTAGACTCCTTGTGTCCTCCATCCCTCTGGATCCTACAATCCTTCCTTGCCTTCTTCAGTGGAGTTCTGTAAGCTCTGCCTAATGTTTGGCCATTGGGTCTCTGCATCTGCTTCCATCAGTTGTTAGATGAAGCTGCTCTGATAGCTACGATCTGATCTTTGATTATAACAAAAGATCCTAAGGAATTATTTCATTGACTGTTTTCCTTTGGCTAGTCATGCTTGGTTCTATACTAGGAAACTACATTATATAATGTATGAAAGAATAATAAATTAAATAAATATATATGTACAAAAGGTTAAGAAAAGAAATTTCATAGAAAATAAATAATTATATTTTTTATTGAGAAAGAAAAGTTACTGAAAGTAAATTTATATTGGCTTCAATATTTAAAATATTATTGCACAAATATGTCTGATATGTCAAACTTATTGAATCGAATTCATCTTCACTTATTCAGAAAATATAAACATTTCCATTTTGAATTTGTTTTATTTGTATAACTTCAACAACTAGTTGGCACATAAAACCTGAATTATTGTTTACAATGTATTTTCTGAAGTTCATATACATTGTATAATGTATACAAATTTCCTCCCTTCAGAGGGGTTCCCTTGGCTCTGCCTAGTGTTTGACTGTAGTATCTGCATCTGCTTCTGTCACTTGATGGATGACACTTCTCTGATTCAATTGGTCACAGATGTATGAGGATAGCAGAACACCATCAAGAATCATTTCACTGGTTTATTCTTTTTGACAGTCTGTTTGGTTCTATCCCGGGTCTCTGAGGTGTTCAACCTCTGGTCCTGGCCCTCCAGGCAGTCAGGCATGAATCTATCCTGAAGTGAGCTTCAATTTGGAGCAGTCATGGGTTGGTCACTCCCATGAGTTCTATGCCACCATTGCCCCAGCACATCTTGTCGGTAGGACAGATTGTAAGCCAGAGGTTTTGTTACTGGGTTGATGCTCTAGTCCCACTGCTCAGAGCCTTTCCTGGTTATAAAAGATGGCCAATTTGGACTCTATATCTCCTGTCCCCGCATTGGTGGAAGACTCAACTAGAATCACTCTCATGTGGTAAAGAGGCAGTCGTTAGCCATTCAAATAACCATTGTTCTGCTCTTCTTCATCTGACCTAACAACTTTCTGGACATTAGGCAAATTCAAAACACTGGCTTTTCAACTAATCAAAAGCTAAGTTTGTTGACAGATTGTATCAGAGGCTGTAAGCCATGGGAGCTTTATCAACTTTGCTCTAATCTAACATTTTATCTCAGAAATATATTTTTAAAGTTTCTTGATTAATGATTTTCTTTGTTTTGTTTCTATTAAAATTTTATGAGACTATTCCCACTTTGGAACATGTAGTTTGTGGTAACGTAAATTTGTGTTCCTGGGGTTATGGTCATTTATATTTAGCTCCAGAAATAACTATATTTTATCTTCTTTGAAGTGAAAGTTGTGTTTTTTGTCAAGAACTCTGTCCCTCATCTATGGTACTATGACAAAGAGGTAGAATTTTGAGGAGGTGACCTCTACTGGAGGTAACTCAGGCCACTAGGTTGTACACTTATAGGGAATATGAGAAACTGATGCATAATTAATAAATCTCAGAGAGAGGAAATGAGGTTCAATTTGAAGGTTAGAAAAGCAAAGTAGCTAGCCACTGGCTCTTACTTCGACCTCAGTCTGATACTGGTGATCTTGCCTCCAGGAATCTCAGAATGAGACTTTGTCTGAGATCTTCTACCGTTTTATAATCCTCTCTAGTTCTGAAATTAAAGGTATGAACCACTAGCTCCTGGTTTCTATGGCGAGCTAGTGTGGCTACTGGGATGAAAGGTATGTGATATTGTTGCCTGATCTATAAGGTTGGGCAGCGTGGCTGTTTTACTTTTCTGATCCTCAGACAAGTTTTATTTACTAAAAATACAAGTGAAATGCTACTATAAGAAACTGACAACTTCTTTTGTTAATTTTCTCCATTTGCCCCGAGGTAATGGTTGTAACTATGTTACTTGCCTACATCAAGTGATCATTACTTGAATCTCTAAATCTATCTAGCCAACTATACACTTTCCCCTTTGGACTTTTCATAGGAATTTGCTACTGGGACACTGTTTCTCATTTCTGCCAATCATACTCATTTTAAAAACACTTAGTATGCAATGCTTTTTCTGAATTTTCATCAAATTTTAAGGTACCTGTGTTTTATGTTCTTCATTTATTCTGTTTCAAGTATTATGGTTACTGATATGCCAGGACAGTTTCTATCACAGCATGCATTGTTGGCTCATCTTGTTGCTTGTTTTTCTTCACACCACTACTGATAATCCACAGATTTTACTTGATGGACTTCTCATCTGTCCCCCTCCCTAAGGACATTTTTCATTTGAAAATTCGTAGCCTTTGGAATTAGGTTTTAAAGATCCAAAGCACTCAATCTATTAGGCAAAGATGTTTCAGTATTTTGGAATATGTAAATTTAGATAACACTTTTCTGTATCCTTTTATCACAGATATTTTGATTCCACTTGACATATATCATTATGAGATTTATACAACAAGTTTTGGTGAGATAAAATTATACATGCAAAAAGAATGATTTTAATATGCTTCTGTAATGGACCCTGGGATGGTGCTTTGATAGGATCAAAAATATCAGTCCAACTGTTTTGAAAGGTAACCTGTTGATTTGTACCTGTTAGATAATTTTTACACATTTTATGAGAATAAAATAGTAAAACTATGATTTTGAGAACTACTATTTTTCTTAAATTTTATTCAGTTAGACACATAATAATTATGTGCATTTGTATTTTCAAAAATGCTGTTCCCATAAAAGAACAAACAATGACAAGTCGCGGAAACTGTAGAGAGGAGGGCTGAGAGATGAGAACAGGGAGAGACTGGCCAAGTATAAAGCTATAGTATAATAGTATATAAAGTTTTGCTTATCCATGTGTGTATCATCTAAGACCTATCAATCATGTATCATTTATCAGTTTTCCAGGTATCTGTTCATTTCTATTAAGATATGTCATTTTTTTTTCTCTAGGAACCACAGAATTAACTGTAAGATAAGAAACATCAATGTTTCTTCATTATGTAACACAAATTTCTTTGACTGTGTTTTTGGTCTGTTGGTGTAGAGAGTACAATATCTTTTAAAAATGTTTTTCTGTTAAAATGGCATATTTAAGTAGCTTGTGCTGGCTATATAAATAAAAAGCACATGTGAGGATCTGAGGGTTGAATACATACCTATTGTTTTCTACTTTCTATCAGAGAATTAGAAGTTGATAGCTTATGTATCTGTGGAGCAAGCTGAACTTCTCCATGTCCTTTAGGGCTTGAACTGCATTATTTAATCTATGTCCCATTCCAATCCAGGATCCAGTGCCAGATAAAACCATTTATTCAGCAACCTCAAAAGAAATTTCAGAACGTAGACTTCAGCATTGCAAAATAACTTATTTGCCTTTGAATACGAGCTGGACGATGACTTGCAGATTTCTTCTTGATATAGGTTTTGCTATTTTCTATTATTTTCTCTGAGCCTGGGATAGGTCAAGAACGTCGCAGAAAGGTTGACCAGTAGCTTCCATACCTATCTGCTGTTCACATTCGCTTTCCTGAATATGAATAAAATCATAAGTTAAAATTGTTAGTTTGTTTTTATTTTGGAGGGTTGGTTTATGTTTTATCCTCCACATTCTGAAAGAAGAGCATGGTTCATTAGCGGTGATGATACAACTGTGGATACCACTCTTCCTCAACTTTCACTACCTTGTTACTTCTTTTGTATAAAACACATATATTTTGTAACTCAGTAAATTCAGTTCATAAAATCCCCTCATTTATTCACATAGTAAGAAGCCCTATTGATAGTATTTGCCAATATCAGCCATGACACATAGAAAATAACACCCAGAGTCTCAGAGATGGCTGTTCCCATCTGTTTGACAATTATCTGAGTAAATGCACCACCTCAGAAACTCTTCACTTTTTTGGTTTGTTGAGTTTCGCTCAGAAAACTCATTCTGGCATAGCAGTGCTGGAGTTTTTAATTATTTGATGAATTCAGGAAAAATCAAAACTGAATCACCAGGAACTCCCAACTCTGGGGAGCCAGCTGTTAAACTCTTGTTATGGCTGGCTTGGGGATTGTGCTAGGTTGCCAGGATGAGGATAATGAGAAATGTCTCCAGATCAAGGCACTCTTCCTTATGCAGCCATAGAGTACCCTGCCACTTCCCTTCTCCCTGCTCTTTTTCATCAAGGCATGTTCCCAGTCATGTTATAGGTTCTACAAAGCATATTATTGTAGGTTTGTTGGTGAAATGTTCCTTTTCACCTTGCAGGATTCTATCAGGTTAGTTTGATGGTTGTGACCCATTTATGTGATTCACGGTCAAAAGCTTAGAAGAAATGAAGATGAAAATATTGACTTCTAAAGTGCCACATTTAAGTAACGACATCTTGAATTTTGCATTAAAAGGGATAGAGCTAGAAAACATTATTTTGAGTGATGTAACCCCAGACACAGAAAGACAATTATCAGATGTACTCACTCATAGGTGGTTTTAAACATAAAGCAAAGACAACCAGCCTACAAACCACAATCCCAGAGAACTTAAATAATAGAAGACACTAAAAAGACTTACATAGATCTAATCTACATAGGAAGTAGAAAAAGACAAGATCTCCTGAGTAAATTGGGAGCATGGGGACCTTGGGAGAGGGTTGAAGAAGGGAGGGGAGAGGCAGGAAGGGGAGCAGAGAAAAATGTAGAACTCAATAAACATCAATAAAAAAAGCAAAAAAAAACCAATTAGTATTGTGCTTAGATAAATGTTAGAAGGATACCATGCTATAGGGAAGAGGACCACATTCTGGAAGAAAAGCAGTTTATGGTACAATATACAGATCCAATAAAAAAAAGCCTTAAATCAAATAGAAAAAAAATATAATGTTGCACATAAATATTAACAAACAGAGAAGAGGTTGACACACTAATAATCATATCTTCAATATTAATTAAGATTATTAGAGCACACAAATATAAATTTAAAAGAGTCATATTCAAGAAAAAGTCACTGGAAAACAGACTGAGAAGAGGCAGTAAGCTCAATGTCCTGGAAAGCTTGTGATGTCTTTGGCCAGATGGTAGCCAAAAAGCTAGAATGGCACTGTAAAATCTGGTAGTGGAGGATGGGGGTAAGCAGCCAGATGTCATTTTCAATGACTCTACCCTTATCTCTCTATTAAGATGTTTCCTCCTATTGATAGTTGTTTCATTACCCTTCATATCACTGTTTCTCTTTATTTTCATCCTAAGATTTATAAGTTTCTTAGATGTTCCAAATTTCAGATGTGATTTCAATATTTTTCCATTATCAATTAAAACTTATATGGATATGTTGATTTTTCTTGATAATTTTCATAAAAATGTCTGTAAAAATTAGTTTTAGGTTGCTTGGAAGAATTAGATTCCAGTAGGTAATTTTTGTGTTTCTTGGTAAATCTGGACACCTAGCCATGACATAAGTTTTTCAGGCTCAAGATCATCCTCTCTTAGAAAAACACCACATTTTTCATGTTAAGTATTTTCAGTTTTAAAAATCACATCTTGTATCATACTAGGTACTCCAGTAAGGATCCATAATATTTGAGTAATTTTCAGCCTGTTAATGTTCGTACCATTTCTAATACTAAGTGATTAACTAACCCCATCCTGTAATGTCCTATGACAATAGCATTTTAATTTCTAATTACAGATTTTATTTCTGTATTGATTCACAAGAGGATTGCAAAAAAATGAAATTTTTAAAGTTTCTGAATTAGTCAACCCTTTAATCATAATGTTGTTAATCTTATTCAATGCATTACAATTATCTTTTATGTTACTCCCTGGAATATTTTGTTTAATGAAGATGTGGCAATGTGTTTATTAATTCTGGACTCATTCATGCTAAGATAATCCGAGGTGAAAGCTTGCAGGTGCTTTTATATTTCTTTCATTCTCCTTTAGTGGATGATTAACTTCATTTTATTCACAGTTTCAATACCCTGGTTTCTCTCTATCACTGTATCAAGGTTTTCAAAATTTAGATTATTTATCTTATATTTTAAATTTCATTATATATCATTATTTCTGATTTGTTTGTTCTCCTATTCCTGTGTACTTTTTCTTAGAACTTGCAACATTCTGAAATTAAAATAAATAGCAGTTTCTTTTTACATCTGCCTCTGCCTAACCACCCACAGTGTTCTAGCAAACAGAATCACATTTGCTGTTTGGATTCAAGTTTCTGTGAGATGAATGTCAGTATTTACTTTTACTTTGCTTTCTGACTTCGTTTTTATAAACTGAACATTTTATTTAACTTTCCCACACATTATTCGATGTGATTATGTATAAAAAGAATTAAGTGCCCTCATGCATGACAGTGGAGTGCAGTATTAGAGACCCCCTAAGGCTGCATCTATCTTTCTAGTCCATACCAGGATATATCACAAGAAATAAGATGTGTGTCATAGTATCCAATGCTTGGCAGAATATAAACACAAAAAGAAACACTACTTCTTTAAAATTGTGCAATTTTGAATACATGAATTCCGTCAGGCTTCAGATGGCATCTATTTTTTATTTGCAATTTCTACATGATTAGTAATTTTGAGCATCTGCTGATAATGTCTATTGAATGTTTTTCTGAGGGAATATCAGATCCTTGATGTTTATTCGCTTTTTTGTTTTTATTTTTCAGTTTTGGAGGTGATGAATGGATTTAGATTGAGGAGATAGGTTCTTGGGTTATAACTACATTCAATTGAGAGCTGCACATACACATTAAACATGATTGACATACAAAACTGTATACAAATCATCTCAACGAAGTGTCTTAAATGTGAAATAATCCAGACACACAACCACAAATTTTTATTTCTTCATATCTAAAACAAACTAGTAACCATTTCTACCAATGGCAATTTTTAAGTCATTTAGACATAAAAGTACATCCAGCGCTTCCTGAAATACCCTCATGCTACATGAAAACAGAAATATGTGCCCCAAATTATCAAGGCACCTAAGCTGTGTGAACTGAGCCATAAAATCAATTAACAGATGTTTTTCCTCAGTTCAGTAGTCCTTCCTAGCTAATTTGCATACAATAAAATATACATCCCACTATTTAGATGACTTTTTCTTTCCAGTGATAACAGGAATCTCACTTAAAAACTATATTGGTTTTGTGCCTTTTTGTTCCCTCTAGACAAAGTCATTGTCTTTTTATTAACCTTTTTACTGACTTCTGAGTTCTTCTATTTTAAGTCATCAATAAACAAAATAAAATTTAATGGTGGCTTGCTAAATATTTTGTCTTTTTAAAATTCTAAACACATTTTGCAAATACCTTATAATATTCATAAAATGAAAAATAAATTTTTAACATTCATTATTTTTCCTTTTTCTGCATTCTTTCAAATTTTCATGTAGAATATCATCAATTTTTAATAAATGTTATTATTTTGGGGATCTATTTAATTATTTCTTGTGTATGTGTGTTTTTTTGTGTATGTTTCCTAAAAGGACAGAAGTTTGCCAAGTCACATCTCAAAAGTAATATACAAATAATAGGCTAAAAATATGTAGCATAAGTTTTTAAATTGTAAAATAATAATTAATATACATAAATATAAATTGGATTATTTGTTAATATTATAATTTGATAAAAGCTACTATAATTAATTAAAATAAAAACTTTCTCTATGAAGCAGGCTAAATAAAACGAATATACCCTCAACTGGTAGTTATTACCTCTACTGATGTGGGATTCCCCTTTGTATGCTATGAACATGTTTGGTTATCATTGGTTAAAGAATAAAGCTGCTCTGACCTACTACTGGAAAGAACAGAACAAGGTGAGGATTCCAAACAGAGATAGCGGAGAAAGTAGGAGGAGTTAGAGGGAGACCATGTAGCTGCCAGAGGAGACAGATACCCTAGATCCTTACCAGAAAGCCCCAGGCTTGTGTCAATACATAGATTAATAGAAATGGGCTAATTTAATATATAAAAGTTAGCCAGGAATATGTCAAAGTCATTGGCCAAGCAGTGCTGTAATTATTTCGAGTCTGGGAAGCTGGGAAATGGACAAGCAGTTTCCGCCTATACTTCACTTTCAGAACCTATCAACTGTCAATATCTCTAGAGTAAAGCACGGATTCTGGAGAGTTCCTATCTAGTCATACCTGTATTTGAGCTGGCTTGATCTTTTGTAGGTCATTTAAAGGTAACCACAGTTTAATAATGCAATATCCATGTCATATCAAGAAAAAAAATCAAACAACTCTTCCTTGCCCTTCACCTCTTCTGATTTATATTTCTTCTGGATTTTTTTAACTGTGAGAGGGAGTGGGGAATTCGTTAAGATGTCACATTTAGGATGAACACTTGCATTCTCCTATTCTTATTACTTTGACAATTATGAGTTTCTTCACTGACTCTGCCCACTACAAAACGAAGCATGCAGACAATTGATGAGTCTATCCCAGATGAGTGGGCATAAATTTAAATTTAAAAGGCAATCTGACAGAATGACATTTTAAGCAAAATAATAATAGCAGGTTCTAATCTAGATATAGTGGCCTCCACAGCTATCAATATTTACCCAGATTATGGTTTCATGTACAATTAAAATATCATAACCAAAAATAGGCCAGAGTCATAAAGATTCAGAACAAAATTCTACCAGCTCTTCAAAGAGCTAACACAAATTTGTTCTAATTATTCCACCAAATAGAAACTGAAAGAACATTTCCTAATTATTTTTATATCTTGTTATCCTGATAACAAAACCACAAAAATATCCAACAGAAAAAGGAATAGTACTCCTAATAAATATAAATGCAAAATTCTCAATAAAATAATTGAAAAAACAAATCCTAAAACTCCTAAAAAAGTATCTGCTATGATCAAATAGGCTTCATCTCAGAGATGCAGGGATGATTAAACACATGTAAATCAATAAATGAAATTTAACATATAGACATACTCATAATCAAAAAGACAGTATTAGACAAATAAAAGGGTTTTACCAAATTAAGATTTATGAGAAACATCCTTTTGAGAGATTATGATTTCAAGCAACAACGTCCAAATAGTAAATTAGTGAACATCTTTTGAAGGTCCAGATATTAGCTGGGTATGAATGATGATGACCTATGTTATGTCTCAGGTGTGTGGTGTCTTGAGGAATATGGTCTGATCAGGTTCTGAAGGGTAGGCAAGGGAAATAGGTTGTGGAGGATATGGGAGCTCACTGACACAAATCTCAAAATAGTAAACAAAGCAGAGAAATATCTTTATTTGATAGCCACCAATTTCTCAGCGAGTACTTGCTTCTGTATTATAAGGTAACTCTTTTTAAATTCTTTTTGTGTATGTATATATATTTAGGGAGCTCATCCAGTGTAGATTTTCATGACAGTCATAGAAGTTTAGTTTTATACATCCCCACACTCTTTCATCTTACTTGACCTCTCATCTCCAATTCCTTTTACGTTTTATTGTCCCATTATTCATCTCTACTTCTTTTAATTACTCTACTGTCTTTCCCTTGAAACCCCTTCATTGTTCCTACTTGTGTCCTGCCTTCTCTGGATTTTTAATTTAAACAATCATACCTAAAGATTCAAAGTTTGTATCTACATATGGAAGGGAAGAGTAGCTTTTGTATTTCTGGGTCTGGATTACTTAAACCCTGATGATTCTTTCCAAGTTTCATCCATCTCCACGTGAATTTCACATTGTCACTACCTCTTTATAGTTTGTAAATGTGCCACACGCTGTTACATTGATGGGCATCTTGGTTATCTCCAAAACTTGGCTAATTCTAGGTTGTTTTCTTTACCTGACTATTGTGATTTAACAGAGGTTCACGTGGTTAAAGACAGCCCTTTCTGTCTTTCTTTCTGTGGAACTGAGGGTGTTTTTCTAATGAGACTGTCCTTATAGATTAATTGACCCTTTTATCTTGCAGCTTTCACTACAATTCCTTTTACCTGAGTTTTTAGTGATTTTACAATAATATGTCATAAAGAAAATCCTAGTTTGTTTTCTATTGCTATGATAAAACATGGGCAAAAAGCACCTGGATAAGAAAAAATTACATTTCACTTTACACTTCCACCTAACAGCCGATCAGTCATGGAAGTTGGGAAAGAAAGTCCTGGTAGCAACAGTGATTATTGTCTTCCTCTGTATGGTTTCCTCAGTTTACCATGACCACCTGCTCAGGGATGGTACAAACCACATCAATCATTATTCAAAGAGAAAAATATATATCCCAACAAACTTGCTTACAGGAGGATCTAGTGAAGTAATTTCTCAGCTTGATGTCCCATCTTCTGAGCTTACATGAACTTTTGTCAAATTGACAAAAACCTAGCCAACACAGATGAGCCCTGTCAATGTTATCTGTACCAATTAGTAATTCAAGGACAGCCTGACACAAACATCAAGCCCTTGACAATGACAATGAAGAAGCACTATGGCATATGTTTATTATTATATTTCCAGAGCCATCAATATAAATGTGTCATGAATAGTTTCTTAAGTAGGATGAACATTTAACTACAGTAGTAAAGCAGTCACATATAGAAACATGCTCTTACTTTGAATGTAATATCTATGATATATTTTTATAATAACAGATTCTATATGACTCATTTCAAATTTTAGATTGATTTATTTTTATCTAATAAAGTGATTTTTAGATATATTTCTAATGAATGGGAAATTATATCTTATATCTATTTTAGAATTATATGGAAAGAACAACATACAACTTTCTGGAAATGGTTAATTTTGAAAATATGTGCATTCACAGAGCAGCATTAACTGGATATAGAAAATACCATGCTATAATGATTTCTTAGGTTTTCTTATCTTTCTTATCTTCATTAAATCCCAGATAAATTGAGTAGATAATGTAGTCATTACGTAAGTGTTGCAAATGCAATCTTCAGAGTCAGCCTATCTTCCCCTGGAAGGGAAAAGCAAAGGACAAAGAAATGAACTCCAGAAGGGAGGGTAGTATGGTCAGGAGAGGGAGCAAAGGGGCAAGACACCTCCACACCAATTTATCTTTCAGACTCCCTGGCCAGAAAAGTGAGGACTCCACACTTTCATCCCTTCCTCAGGTTGTCACCATACTTTAAATAGAAATGTAGAAAGGTGGACCTTGAAACGAAATTCCAAATAAAGCTTCAAAAATAGCCCCAGTTTTCTTCTGTGAGGGAAATGGAGTTACAAAGAACTCTCTTCGGCAGAATCAGCTAAAACCCAATATTCTAAAAATCCAGTGATTTTTCTCTTTCAAAATAGGGAATCTTTTAGATGTCATTCTTTCCTATGTCTTGACTCATATGAAAATCAGTCTGGGAGAAAGGTTGAGGCTTTTCTGTTCTCCTAGAAAAGTATTAAGTAGACCCAAAGGTAATTTAACATAGCTCTCAGCCTTTGTTTACCAGGTTTATCAAAAAGTCAAGACTGCTACAATCCCAGTGGTAAGAAGATTCTGGTTTCTCTGTGTAAAAATAAGAGTGCTCATTTATTCCTGGCCACCCAGACCCAAATAATCACATGGAAACTATATTAATTATAACACTGCCTGACCTATTAGCCCAGGCTTCTTATTAACTAACTCTTGTGTCTTAAAGCAACCCATTTCTATTAATCTGTGTATTGCCATGAGGGTGTGGCTTACTGGTAAGGTTTTCCTGCGTCTTTCTCCTTTGACAGTTACATGAAGTCTTCTTGACTCTGCTAACTCTCTCTATATATCTAATTTGCATTTTCTGCCTAATTTTATTCTACCCTGTGGTAGGCTAAAGCAGCATCTTTCTTAACCGATGGTAATAAAACATATTCGCAGCATACAGAGGGGAATCCCATTTCACTTCTAGTTAGCAAAAGTTACAAATAATCTCATTCTACCACATCAGGTTTCTTCCTCATTTCTTTTGAGATGTGTACATTAGTTATGCTTCCTATTTCTGTGACCAGATACTGGAGTCTATGATATATGATTTTGACCCTTTGTGAGTCAATTAGCTGACAGATATAAGTGATTTAAGACCTATACTCTGTCTGTAATTCTGTCCCAGAAAGATTTACTTTGTCTTGTACAACATAGGTGATCAAATTTCTGTTTTCTTTTTCTTGACAAGCATGGGGGGTCACAGAGTAATGATATCAAGGAACAGGGTAGAAAAGAGATGAATATTTATGTCTAGCTTCAAAGGTCATGTAATGTCATTTACTTTGCATCTAGTAGTTGAAACAGACAGAAGCCTTACAGAGATTCATATTTTAGTGGAAATTCAATTAAGGATCATGCAGCTATATATCAAAACTTTAACATACAAAAATATCTGTTGGATCGTGTTGCATGGCAGACTTTTCTTAGGGAGCCACAACATACAGATACATGTTTATTACCCAAGAAAAAGAGTCCACAGAAGGTAAAAGTAATGCTTGTATCAATATCCTATTTGGTAGCCAGTGAGATTTTTTAATAGGGATTACTAATAGAAGCATGAAGAGGGGTTATGTACAAGTGGAAGGATAACTCAAAAGCAATTGCATCATCAGGGAGCCCACCCCCACACAGGCATTGACCTCTGAAAATTGTAATACTGGATCTCTCTAGGAAGCTTGACATTTTGAATTACCTTTTTATTTTCTTGTTCTACAGTTTAGCTGGTTAGTCTCTACCCCCAGTCACAATTTACCACATGTTTTCTATTATCTGGATAGGGTCCATCAAGAAAGTTTCATTTCTTTTATTCTCCCAGACATGTACCTCTTGTGACCTTTCATTTACCACCTGAGGCTTAGGGGTTGGGAAGGACGCAGAAAAAAATTATCCAATTTGTGAGCCTTTTGTGAGTCACCTGATAGTCCTGTGAGCCTTTGGAATCTGGAAATCTCCCATATTACCTCCTTCAGGGAATGTTAATAAATTATTTAATAACATGTGGTTCTTCTGAGGATCATCACAGATGCTCCGCTTCTTGTTGGGGACAATTTTGCCAAACACAGAGGAAAAAGCCATGATTGTGTTTGATGTAAAGAATCTTGGCATTACTGGAATATTTCTGACATTTCTAAGTTCGTCTGCACATCTGTTACAGTTGTGTGGCTTGGTAGTCTATGGGACTCCAAACTGTGGGGACAGGGCTGTCTCTGACTCTGTGACCTGCTTTTGGGACCCTTTCCTCCTACTGGGTTGCCTTGTCCAGTCTTGACAGGAAAGGAGATGCCCAGTCACTGCTGCTTAATATGGCTGGTTGATATACATGGGAGACCTGCCTCTTTCTTAAGAGGAAGGAGTGGATAGGGAAAGGGAATTTGGGGGAATGGGGCTAGGATGGGAAAAGGGAAGAATGGGAAAATGTGATCAGGATGGAAAAGAGTAATTAATTAATTACTAAAATAAAAAAATGAAACAAAAAGAAATATAATGTATGTTCTCTTAGAAGGGCAGATGGTTGCAGGTTACTCAGAGCACTTCTGTCCCAAGAGACAGTCTTCCAGATTCAGAACCCTCCAGTGAGCAAATAATGATGAGATCATACAAGCCATATCAAGTTACTAGGGTTGAAAGAAAATAACTAATATCAAACATTCAAAGTTAAGAGATACGTACTAAAGGAGAAAGACAAAGCAGGAGACACACCCTCAGTGATCCCAGACACTATAAATCTTTCTGACTCTTGGACTACAGTCCAAGCACAAATTGGAGTTCAGCTGACAGAGTTAACAAAACACTCATCCCTGCAATAATGTGTAATCACACTTCTTATGTAAACCACAATCCATCTTGAAGTTATTTCATTCACTCTTTGTTTCATCTTTTTAAAATCTATGTCTCTGTGTGTTTCATGTACATGAAGATGAATTATGTTTGTGTACAAGAGTGTACCTATACACATTGAGGCCACAGAAAAACCTTACCTCTTTTTTCTTCATTTATATATCTGTATTTATATCATTTTTTTCCTGTTCTTACTTCAGCTCCTTCCATGTACAAACCCTCCTCCTGGTCCTTCTCAGCTGGCCTCTTTTGACTTGAGATATATATATGGTGAAGTTGTGGTCCTTTTGGTGCTATCATACCATGCTCATCATCGTGCTGGTGTCCTGCCCTGCTGTCCTGCTAATCTTCTCCTTCCATTCATAGCTTCTCATCACTCTTCAGCATCCCAGACTGAGATTATAAGCACACCACCTCACCTATATTTTTACATGGGTCCTGTAAACCAAAGTCAGATTTAGGTGAGCCCTTTGCTGACTGAGTCATAACTCCTCCTAATCAAGTTCTTGAATTATTATTATAAACAGTCTAAGGAAATCAACACAGCTTAACTTTTAGACAACCACAACAAAACTACTCAGATATGTTCAAATAAGTCAAATGAACTGAAAACAGCCTACCTAATTGTGACCCTTCCTTTGTAGATAAATCACACCTGCCTATATTGTCATGTGGAACCTGTTACACCTTCAGTATTCAAGATGATGCTCATATCATGAATTAATTCTTTGCAAAAATAAATGCTCATAAATTTCAGTTGCCCAAATCCTCTATTCTAATAAAAAAAACTGCCATTGTAATTATTGATTTATTTGGTAATTGAAATGAATAACAATGTTTTATAATACATAGTACTGAATGTGGCCTAGTGAATTTTCAGAAAAGGTGAGTATTAAAAAATACTCAAGTGTAATAAATTTTTAGTGAATTATGAGAGCAAAAATAGTGTTTTTTTCATAATGATGGCTTGTAAATCTATCTTGAAAAAGTCGTATATATTTATGGCAAAATAATTCATAAATGTGAAAATAAATGTGGGTGAGATAAAACTTTTGGCCACATTTTATATGACTGTGAAGTACTGATATCAGTTCTTAGAGACGCAAATATATTCGGTATTTAAGGTAAGCATGTGGAGGGGGAAGAACAGAGTTAAAGCCTTTCTTTTATATAGCATTATGCCATTTCATTTTTTAAACTATGAAATTATCAATTTTAATGACTAATTAGCTTCTCAGTTTTTGTAATGCCTTCATCTATATTTTCTTTCTAAATTCTAAATATATTTTTGTAACTTAATTTGGCTAGTTAGACATCAAAATCTTTTGTTTCACAGTTTTATAAATAGATCTTTGATGAAACGGTAGTCTTTGATGTGTTGGTTATAATTTTATTTTGCTTGAAAAGTGTCCTTTTAGAATACTTAGATGCACGTTTCTTAAAAATAGTTTGCTAGTTTTTTATCTATTTTCAATGTAATTCATATCATTGTACTATGAATTAAATTTTGTAAAAGCATGGAGAAAATAACTTCCAGGCCGAGCTCGCAGAAATCATTTTAAGAGAGGGAGGAGACATTATATGAGCAAGAGGGGATTCAAAGTTATGATAGGGAAATTCCATAGCTAGCTGAGCTAGCTCTTGGGAACTCACTGACTCTAGACTGACAGCTGGCAAACCTGCATAGGACCATCGAACAGGCCCTGTGCGTGTGGGCCACAGTTGCGAAGCTTGGTCTGTTTGAGGGGACTCTGGCAGTAGTACAAGGATCTATCTTGGGTGCATGCGTTGGTTTTTTGGAACCCATTTCCTATGGTGAGAGGCCTTGCTCAATCTTAATAGAGTAGGGTGGGGCTTGGTCCTGCTTTGCCTTAATGTTCAGGCTTTGTTGATTCCCATTGGAAACCTTACCCTTTCTGAGGAGTGGATAGGAGGTGTGTTGGGAGGGAGGTGGGAGGAGTGGGAGAAAAGGAGGGAGGGGGAACTATGGTTGGTATGTAATGAATAAAAAATTTAAAATAAAAAATTCTCACAGTACTCCAAGTCAAATAATTAAAACATACATGGGATTACTGGAAAAAAAAACCCTCCTCAAATATATTCATCTGGGCTGTTAATTGAATCAGTTAATTTTCTATGTTTCTCAGTCTGAAAATAGAAAATGTTTTTTCTCAATATCAAAATAGCATATTTATGTATATATATGCATATATATATACATATATATTCAGTTATCCTAGTATTATTTAAAAATCATAATATTTGGAAAAATGCTTTTATCCTTTTAGTTCTACTCAACTATAGACCTCACAGACTGGGAGAATTTTAGGAAGTCTTCCTGCTCCCCAAACTTCCACATACTCTCACTGTCTCAGTGTTTCCCCAACACTATCCCAAGTCCCATGGCCCTCTACTTGCTTCAACTGGAGCAGGGATTCCACACTCTACAGAGATCAAGCACACTGGAAAAATGCCATACGGGTTGCTAGCTAGCCAAATTGCCCAACTCTATCAGCTGTTGCTCATCCTTTCCCAAGTTCCACACCATCCTAGCTGTCATATGCAAGTCTCTAACTGAGGGGAAGACTCTCCACTCTACCAGAGACAAAACATACGACTAAATGTACAGGCAGGCTACCTGTCTGACAAATTCCCCCAGCCTCTCACTATCTTGTCATCTCCCCAAACCAATTACCAGTTCTATGTCTTTCTAATTTCCATTCCCCAGCTTCTACCTGGGGCAGAGACTTCTCTGTCTACCAGAGACCATACAGACTGGGAGAAACTCAGGCAAGGTAGACTAGAAGACCAAGAAACCAAGGAACAAAACGAGCTTCTAACAAAGAAAAACTCTAGACCTTTAAATATCCCAAACCTACACATCTAGAGGTCAGCATAAGAACAAAAGAAACAATAGTCAAGGCAATATGTTACCACCAAAACCTGGCTATTCTCCTACAGCAAGCCCTGAATACTCCAACACAACAGAAGTGTAAGAAAAAGATCTCAGAATCAACTTAGTAAAGATTATCGAGTTCTTTAAGGAGGAAATTAATTAAGACAATTAACTTAAGACAATTCAGGAAAGCACAAACAAACAGAGGAAATTAATAAATCCCTTAAAGAAAGCCAAATAAGTAAACAAACAAACAAACAAACAGTTGAAGGAAATGAATAAAACAATTCCAGACATTAAATTGGAAATAGAAGCAATAATTTACTTTCCAACACTTTTTACAGTATCTTAGAAGTAAATCAGTCTTCATTATGAAATCTGATTACCTTCCAGAAGATAATTTGCACAAAAATTGATGCTGGCATGTAGTCCTGATATAAACTTATAGAATACTCTTCTCAAGACACAAACCTATTCAAAAAAACACAGAAAAAAAAAACCATGAACATTAGATACAGAATATTTGGTCAAAAAAGGCAATAACTGGGTTTTTGGTTAATATTTAAGAGCACTGTTATGGCTGGAATATACAATATCCATGCAGGCTTAGGTTTGGGATTCTTGTTGTTCTGTTGGGGCCTCACTGGAAAAAATACAGCGGTGGAGGAAGGCCTGAGAGACAATATTTTCATGTCACTCTCTGCCTCCAGTCTGCAGTACATCTGTTTTCTGCCACACAGTTCATCATGATGTCCTTTTCACATGAACAGGGCCAAGTAGCCATAGAATAAACCCTGTGAAACTCTGAGCAACATAAATCTTTCTGTATGTAAAAAGTGTCCATCAGCTACGTTGTGCTGTGGGACAATGGTCTTGTACCCTGTAAAGATTTGTCACTTGTACTTGTTTAATAAAATACTTATTGGCCAGTAGCCAGGCAGGAAGTATAGGTGGAGCAACCAGAACAGGAGAGTTTTGGGAAGAGGAAAGTTTCAGTCTGCAGTCATCACCCAGACACAGAGGAAGCAAGTTGAAATTGCCTCACTGATAAGAGGTACTAAGCCATGCGGTTATTATGGGTTAATTTAAGATGTAAATTATGGGTTAATTTAAGATGTAAAAAGAAGCCTGAGATAATAGGCAAACTAGTTTATACGAAAGAAAGAAAGAAAAAAAGAAAGAAAGAAAGAGAGAGAGAGAAGAGAGAGAGAGAGAGAAAGAAAGAGAAAGAAAGAAAGAAAGAAAGAAAGAAAGAAAGAAAGAAAGAAAGAAAGAAAGAAAGAAAGAAAGAGCGAACGAACTGAGGGTGTCCTGGAAATGAAGATTCAAGGTATGAAAACAGGAACCACAGATACAAGCAAGAGAATATGAAAAAGATGGGGAAGGATACCGCACACTCATCAAAGGAAAAATTACCAAGATAACGTCTCAGTTCTGAACATCTATGCCCCAAATGCAAGGGCACCCATACCTGTAAAAGAAACATTACTAAAGCTTAAATCACACATTGAACCTCATACATTAGTAGTGGAAGACTTCAATACCCTACTCCCATCAATAGACAGGTAACCCAAACAAAAACTAAACAGAGAAATAATGGAGCTAGCAGGTGGTATGACTCAAATGAACCTAGCAGATATATACAGGACATTTCATACAAACGGGAAAGAATATACCTTTATCTCAGCACTTAAAGAACATTCTCCAAAGTTGGCCATATACCTGCCCACAAAGCTAGTCTCTACAGATACAAGAAAATTTCTATCAGCGTACCACACACTAACACTGGATTTCAACAATGTCAAAAACAGGAGAAAGCTTACAAACTCATTGTGCTTGAACAGCTCTCAACTGACTGGATACTGGGCTGAGTCAGAAATAAGAAAGAAACCAAAGACTGCTTAGAATTCCATGAAAATGAAGGCATAACATACAATAACCTATGGGACATAAGGAAAGCAGAGCTCAGAGAAAAATTCTCAGTACTCAGTGTCTTCATAAAGAAATTGCAGAGATCTCATACTAGCAATGTAACAGCATCTCTGAAAGCTCTAGGGCAAAAGGAAGCAAGCACACCCAAGAGAGGTAGACAACAGGAAATAATCAGACGAGGCCTGAAATCAACAAAATAGGAAAAAAGAAAAACAATGAAAAAAGTCAATAAAACAAAGAGTTGACTCTATGAGAAAATCAACCAGATAAGCAACTGCTTGTCCAAACCAACTAAAGACAGAGAATATCAACATTAGCAAAAGAAGAAAGGAAAGGGGGGACATAACAACAGACTCTGAGGAAATCCAAAGGGTCATTATATCAGACATCAAAACCCTGTACTCCATAAAATTAGAAAATCTAAAAGAAAGAGATAAATGTTTGATATGTTAAATCAAGATGGGATAAACATCCCTAAGGAAATCCCTAAGGAAACAGAGCAGTCAGTCAAAGTCACTCCCCCCTTAAAAAAAAAAGGCCTTGACTGATTTAAGGCATAAATCTATCAGACTTTCAAAGAAGAACTAATACCAATACTCCTAAATTATTCCACAAAATAGAAACAGGAGGAACATTGCCAAAATTGCCAAATTCATTTTATTAGGCCACAGTCACATTGATGCCCAAACCATAAGAAGACTCAATAAAGAAAGAGAACTATAGACCAATTTCCTTCATGAACAATGATGAAAAATATTCAATAAAATACTTACAGAATCCAAGAATACTTTATAAAGATATACATCATCCACCATGATCAAGTAGGCTTCATTCCAGAGATTAAGGAATATTATAACATATAAAAATCTCTCAATGTAATCCATCATATAAACAAACTGAAAGAAATAAAATAAAATAATATAAAATCGTCTATTTAGATGCTGAAAAAATCTTAGACAAAATCCACAATAATATATGGATAATAAATATTTATAATCATTTTATTATTGATGATTTATAAAATAATTATATTATTGATTACATATAATTATTATATTATTGTTTATATATACTATATTTTGTCAATAATATAATGAGAAAAGTCTTGGAGAGATCATGGATACAAGGGGCATACCTAAACAAAACAAAAGCAATATAGCCTATAGCCACGCAACAAATTAAATGGAGAGAAACTTAAAGCAATTTCACTATCATCAGGAACAAGATAAACCTGTTTACTCTCTACATATCTATTAAATATTGTACTTGAATTTCTAGCTAGTGCAATAAGATAGCTAAAGGAGATTAATGGGATACATACTGGATAGGAAGTAGTCAAAATATTGCTATTCACAGATGATATGTTAGTATACATTATTGACATCAAAACTTCTTCTACTGAATTTCTATAATTGATAAAATACCTCCAAGGAATTGTATAGATACAAGGTCAACTGAGAAAAGTCAGTAGCTCTCCTATATACAAATTAAAATTTGGCTGAGAAAGAAATCACAGAATCAACATCTTTCACAATAGCCAAAAACTATATATTTAATATCTTAGGGGCAACTCTAACCAAGTAAGCAAGGCCAATGATATAAAATCTTCATGCCTTTGAAGAAGGAAATTGAAAAAAATATCAGAAAATGGAAAGATCTCTCATGGTAATGAATCCATAGGATTGACATAGTAAAAAATGCTGTAGTACCAAAAGCAGTCTACAGACTCAAGGCAATCCCATCAAAATTCCAAGACAGTTCTTTACAGACTTTGAAATAATAAGATTCAACTTCCTATGGAAAAAAAAATCAGGATAGCTACAACAATCCTGTACAACAAAAGAACTTCTGGAGGTATCACCATCCCTGATTTCAAACTCTACTACAGAGCATAGCAATAAAAACAGTATGATTTTAACATAAAGACAGGTAGTTGGATCAAAAGAATCAAGCAAAAGATGCAGGCACAAATCCACACTCCTATGGACACCTGATTTTTGACAAAGAAGCCAAAATTACACAATGAAAAATGAAAACTTCTTCAACAAAAGGTGCTGGTGTAGAATAATACAAATCGATTCATATCTAACACTCTCACAAAACTCATGCCAAAGTGGATCAAAGAACTCAACATAAAACCAGATACAGTGAACCTGATAGAAGAGAAAGAGAGGAATAGCCTTGAGCATACAGGAAACAACTTCCTGAACAGAAACCATTAGTGCAGGCATAAAAATCAATAATTAATAAAGGGGACTTCATGAAACTGAAAAGTTTTTATAAGGCCAAGTACACCTTTAATAAAACAAATTGCAGCCTACAGAATGGGAAAACATCTTCACCCAATCCACATGTGACAGAAGACTGATTACAAAAATATACAAAGAACTCAAAAACCATATATCAACAAACCAAGTAATCAAATTAAAAATGGATACATATTAAAAGAGTCAACTCACAACCAAATAAACTCAAATGGCAGAGAAGTACTTTCAAAAATGTCCAGCGTCCTTAACCACCAGGAAAATGCCAATTAAAGCGACTCTGAGATTTCCACTTATCCCATCTTACCTATTAGAATGGCTAAGATCATACAAGCAAGTGACCCCTCATGGTGGAGAAAATGTGGATCAAGGAGAACACTCATTCATTGCTGGTGGAAGTGCTTACATGTACAGCCACTTTGGAAATTAATACAGTGGTTTCCTAGAAAACTGGAAATAAATCTACCTCAAGACCCAGCATACAACTCCTGGGGGGTATAGCTTAAAGATGTTCCATCCTACCACAATCACAATGCTCAACTAAGTTCATAGCAGCTTTATTAGTAATAGAATCTAGAAACAACTCAAATGTCCCTCTTTACACAGCAGAGTATTACTTAGTTGTTAAAAAAATATTACGCTGTGAACCTTGGGGTCAAATGATTGAAAATAGATAAAATCATATTGATTGAGTCAATCTAGACCCAGAAAGACAAACATGGTATGTACTCACTTATAAATGGATATGAACCGTTAAGTAGAAGGATAATCATGCTACAATCCACAGAACTAGAGAGGCTAAGTAACAAGGAGTTCTCAATGGGGGAGAGATATATGAATTTTTCTTGGAAGAATAGATATTGTGGGTGGAGGTCCAGCTGAATGGGAATAGGAGGGATCAGGTGGGGGAAGTTTGGAAAAGGATAGTACTGGAGGAGAAAACTGGAATTCTGGGCAATTCGGGGGCAAGGTAGAAACCCAGTGCTATAGAAACTCCCAGCAATATATCAGGATGACTAGCTAGGACTCCTAGTAATGAGGGACACAGAGCTTGAACTGGCCATATCGTATAACCAGACAAGACTTGCAATGAAGGGATTGGACAACCAACCCAGCACAAAAACTTTCACCAGTAATTTATTCTGCCAGAAAGATTTTCTATGTAAAGGTGATGCAGACATTGTGAGAGTGGCCAATGAATGATTGATTAAGCTTAAGACCCATGCAATGCATTGATAGAGAGCACATACCTGCCACTATCTGAAGGACCAGAAACCAGAGACCTGATGGCCCAGGATAGTGACCTAGGATAGAACCAAACATGCCAGACCAAAAACAAACAAACAAATAAAATAAGTAAATGAAATGATTCCTATTGCTACTCCACTCTAATTGTAGACAGGAGACTGGAATAATCAATATCAGAAAGGCTGTATCTATTAACTAATAGAAACAGA
Organism: Microtus ochrogaster; assembly: GCF_000317375.1. Taxonomy (NCBI): domain Eukaryota; kingdom Metazoa; phylum Chordata; class Mammalia; order Rodentia; family Cricetidae; genus Microtus; species Microtus ochrogaster. The sequence continues at coordinate 20,937,992 of NC_022022.1, read as the reverse complement.
TGCAGAGTCTCAGCCAAACATTAGGTGGACCTCAGTGAATCATACAAAAGGGGAGAAAAGAATTGTAGGAGCCACAGGGGTCAAAGACACCACAAGAAAAACCTGGACTCAGGGGCTCACTAAGAATGCAGCAACAACCAGCGAGTCCCACGTGCAACTGATCTACTCGCTCGTACCTTGATATTTTTGTGAGACTCTGACACTGAACAGTGGTGCTTCTGATTCTTTTGCCTTCTTTTGGGACCCTTTGCTTCCTACTGTATTGCCTCAACCAGCCTTGCTATGAAGGTAGGAGCCTAGTCCTATTGCAACTTGATATGCCACGTTTGGTTTATGTCCCTGGGAGGTCTGCCCTTTTGGCTTTGTGGGAGCCTAGCCTGTTTGGATACTTACCCTCCTGGACCTGGATAGAAGTGGGAGGACCTTGAACTTCCCACAGGGCAGGGAATCTGGGCTGCTCTTCATTCTCGAGATTGAGAGGGGGAATGGAGTGGGGGGGAGAGGGGGAGGGGAGTGGGGGGAGGGGGCAATGTGTGGGAGGAGGGGGAGGGGAAAGGGAAATGGGGAGGAGGCAGAATTTTTTTTTAACAACTAAAAAAAATAAACAAAAAAATAGGTTAGGGAATCAGGCAAAAAAGAAAAGAACAAAAAGAAAGGGAAACAGCAGGAGTTGATGGGGATGGGGGTTAAAGACTGGGAAGAGAAGAGAGAAAAAAGTGTGGTCAGAATGTAATAGATGAGAGAATCAATAAAAAAATGATCTTGTATTTTCAATTTGTTAATAGTATAAAATTGTAGAATTTGAAAGTTATTAATCAAAACATTGACAAAGACACACAACTGTTATTATTGATTCAAAAACATGCACAAAACAGTTTATTTGCCTTCATCTACTGTTTCTTAGCTACCAAGAAGCGAACATTATTGCCAGTTATTGGGAATTTTCATCTCTTTAAGATGTATTATTATTATTTTACTGTGCATGTGTATTGCCATGGGTATTGCCATACGGGTATTGACAAGTGAGTGCACACCCTTGTGGAAGCCATAGGCACTGAGTCTCCATGGAGCTGCATGAGTACTTAGTTGTAAATCATCTGACATGGTTACTAGGAACCACGCTGGCATCCTCCATAAGAGCAATGCGTCCTCTTAAATTCTGAGCCATCTTTCTATAGCTATAGATAAGATTTTGTTAGTGGTTAGCTGTATTGTACTCAGTGATTATAGATTCTCTGACTTGTTCACTTCTGTTATGCTATCTCACACCTAATACAACAATCTTGCACAATACTGTCCAAATACATGACGCAAGTGGAGGTGTCAGTTGCTATCAGTCCCTCAAACAACAAAGGACATATCCAATAAGCAGCATTTGTATCTGTACTAAACGTTGATGTTAGTAAATTATAAAAGAATAAAATAAAAAATAATAAAAATCAATTAAATATGGTTGTGTGCATTGAATTAAATAATTTTACAGAGAAACTATTTTATTTTAATATCAGAATTATAAATTAGGGATATTGTATCATTTTAAAAGGAATAATATCCATGTTTCAAATTTCAGTTTAAAAACAAGGCAGTGGTATTCTTATCACATACAAAAATACCACACATCTTGGGATAATTAAACTCAATGATCAAGTGTCATTTGTCTATTTTTTACTGTTGTGAATTCAGTGGTTCTAATGACTTTCAGAATGAAAGAGTCTTTAACAAGACCTCTGAAAGGCCACATAATTAAAGAGGCAAAAAATGTTATTTCACTGGAGAACACGCTGTCAAGCTGATGTACAGAATTATATTAGAATAAGGCGCTACTCCAAATGAATAAATGTTGGTGTTTTGACAGAGGCAATCAGGTCATTGTAATCATTCTATTACAATACTTACAAAATTAAATAGGATTTTAAAAATCACGTTGGCCAGTAGATGTGAAGAGAGAATAGCAAAAATTTTACTGCTCCAAATATTGCTTTATGTAAGATGTTCACAACTGAGTAAAAGTAAAATATATGTCTATATGCATATTAATATCTATATCTATATAGACATGTAAAGTTCTATCTATATTTTACCAAAATCACCTTAAAATTTAAAAACCATTTAAAAAGATTTTAGGTTAAATACAAAAACAAAATTAATTACATTGTGAACTTGCCCATATATAGCCAGTTTAAATTTAAATGAAAGATGTTCATGAGAATTATAAAACTATGTATTTTAATATTCAAAGAAACTGAATAAAGGTTGTACTGCTGTTTACACAGAATAAAATAGATAATAGTTATTGTGAAGGAAAGTATTTCTTCATAAAACCAGAACACACTATATCAGAAGTTCTTTCTATCAGAATGTATTATGAATACTATATGAATCAAATTTATCCCACTCAATAGCTCTGTCTAAGAGTTAATGTTGATCAAATTGTTTTCCAATGTTTTCAGTACCATTACTTTCAGATAGGAAAACAAGTCTGACATCCAGTAAAATAACTGGAGTACTAACTGATTAATTATAATTCTTTATAAAATATAGCTATTCATTATACTTACACAATAGAATATCTTCTATTTATATGCTATGAAAATGACTTTATAATTTGTATAAATTTTGTGGTGTGGGATTTTCCTTACTTTGTTTCTAATGAAATTATGATTCTAAACAGAATGTAGCATTCCCAATATTATACAACTAATGCATTGATCTGTATATTTTGATTTTCATAGCACCATGGCATCTGAAGAGCACATCAAAAAAACACAGGCCCTCAGCAGAGATTCCTGCAAACACTATGATCCAAATAAATGTATTACATGTGAGTGAATGCAGGTCTCCTTCAAGGCACATTTTTTGCTTATATATTAATATTAATTTGATGCTGGATTTATAAAAATTATTTGCTCTCAAGAAACAGAGAACTCTTGTCCTTTCCTCATTCATTGGAAGTTTACCTGGATGGGGCTCTGAGTGTACCCTTCTCTTTGTTCTGTGGCAGAGCAGGCCTCTTCTTAATGGTACTAATCTCATAACGATTGTAGCCTCTCTTCCAGGACAAACCATAGCTTCCTGGTCTTGTAGTTGTTTGTTTGTTTTTCCTCACAAAACTGCACTTTTTTGTTTCCTTTTGATCTACTTGTTGTTGTTGTTTTTTTTTCATTATAAGTAATGGTACTACACATTCAACCTTACGAAGTCTTAAAAAATCCTTCACCAAAGAAGTGAATCCATTACTTCTAATTAAGCCTCAGACAAGTTCTTAGAACAAGGTAAAACAACAGACAGATCATTTGCTAAAATAGAATAGGAATGGCTTATATCCTAGTTGTTCAAGGCATTTCTTTTCTTGAAAACCCCTTTAGTTGACCCTTACTGTTGGCTGTGTCCTCAAAACTATTGCCATTCAGGTAGCTATTAGCATGGCCCTTAATCTCTGCTCTCAGTATTCAACCAAATTCTAGTCAAACATCCCAAAGTCTTCCCCAGTTCTCTTTCAGCACCACGACTTATTTCTTCAAAGCAACAGCTGACTCCTAGTGATAATGTCTGTATTAATTGTTTTTTGGTTCTGTGATAAAGCACCTAAACCAAGAGTGATCTGTGGAAGAAGGAGCTTGTGTTTGACTTAAGGTCCCAGAGTGATAAGATGCTTTGAAGGCTAGGAAATATGCAGGAAGCAGCAGGCATTGCACAGGAGCAGGAACTGACAGATCACATCTTTTACGAAGCTGGTCGGTGGTGGCGCATGTCTTTAATCCCAGCACTCGGGAGCCAGAGGCGGGAGGATCTCTGTGAGTTCGAGGCCAGCCTGGTCTACAAGAGATAGTTCCAGGACAGGCTCTAAAACTACAGCGAAACCTTGTCTTGGAAAACCAAACCAAATCACAACAACAGAAAAGTCTATGTTTTACCAAAAGAATGAAGTAGCCATGGACGTGGCATGAGGTTACGAACTGTAAAAGCTTGAACAGGTTTCTTTCTGCAAGGCCATGTGTCTGATGCTTACCAAAAACACTATCACCAACTCTGACCCAAGTGTTGAAATTCCTAAGTTTATGGGAGGCATATCTTATTTAAACCACCACAGCCGACATTTTTTACTGATAATTGTTATAAAGGGTGCCTTTGTTATTTCATTAATTGTTTTGTTTTATGCATGTTTGCTCTGTGTGTGCGTGCGTGCGTGCGTGCGTGCGTGCGTGTGTGTGTGTGTGTGTTGATATATATGTGTGGTACAGCCATGGCTTAAGCTACCAGCAGATATCAGAGGATAATTTAAGGCAGTCATTGGTCTCCTTGTTCTGAGACTGAACTTAAGTCATAGGACTGGAGTCAGGGACCTTTGGCATCTTGCTGGCCTCTAAAGTTCAGTTTTCATAGTGATGGATTTATTGTTGTTGTTTTGCTTGTATTCTAAGGAAAAATCTTGAACATTTTGTTCTGTGAATTAAATTTGCCTTATGAAACCTGCTTCCTTTTATTGTGCAGGTATTTTAGATCCCCTCAAATCCTTTTCCTCCATGGATTGTCTTGATGTTCATGTTTATTGTAGGAAAATAGATATAGATCTCTTTCTGAGTGAACTTTGGAATTATTAAATTTGTTTCTTTAGGTTTTATGCAACTTTGAATACTTCCCTCAAATGAATAAATTTAGTAACCCTCAACAAAACACAGCAGGAATCATTTGCAAACTCAGAATTTTATCCTTTTCCCTTTCTACCTCTCTTTCTGTCTCTTCTGTTGTCAGCTTTTTCATTTTCTTTTTTTTTTTTTTTGTCATTTTCTTTATCCAGACATTTCAATGCTGCCTTCTGCTGTATGGGCTGTGTACTCTGTCCATACAAAGTCTAGACAACTCGGGTTTGAACTCAGTGTTTTCTATCTCCCATAAGGTTTACTCCCATGTTTCGTCAAAGTATTGCACATGCTTTATCTTATCCTCTATTTCAGGCTAGATTGACCAAATCACTAATGCAAGCTATTACATCTTTACCAAAAAGCTAAATCAGTTCAATCATTGTTGATAGTTTTAGGATCAAGTATGACAAGGCTTGCGGAAGAACTATAAACTCCTCTTTGTAGTGAAGATGCAGTGCAGAGATATCTTTTCAAGTTGTGCAAAATTACGTTTCAGTAGCAACAACCCTTTCTAACTCCACATTATTAATACATAATTAAGTTCATTTCTTTAACTCTAAACTCACCTAAATATACATTATTTATATAACTCACGCAAATAAATTATCCACTATCTATTAGATGTTTGAAAACATATTAAGAAGTGAATTCAGCCAGAAACATCATGATCAACATTAAGACCATTGAAAAATTGAAAGATAAAATAGGTTGTCTGAGCAAGGCATGAACACTCTCCTTGACTCATGCCCTGTGAACATATTGCACTTCGCTTTTAAGCATTGTATGATTGAGTATCTGACAATTTATACAAAGCACTCTTCAAACCAGTTATGCCATACATTGGAGAAATATTGTTAGCTTAGGCTTCTTACTTTATATCAGATAAAATCATTTATTCTTCATTGATTGTATTATTTTGCACACACATTTATATAGTTTAACATGTGTTTGAACCAGGAATTTTTGAAGAAATAAAGTAACATGTTGCAGTACATATGACTAATGTTTGAATTTAACTTATAAATAATATGTGTAATTAATTAAATAGTTTATTACATCGTATTAGCTACTTTTATTTTCTAAGCTAAGGTTCTTTCTTTAATACATTTTGTATCTTACAAGTACTAATTCCATTAATAGAAACTATTAAAATATTATTTTAATATCTCTAGTAAGATATAATAACTACTTCATTTTACTATAATCATGCTATATATTAAGAAATTAAATTCAGGTTAAGTTTTGAATAACATAATTTCCATTTACATATAATATTTGACATAATTTCCTAATTATAATCTATCATACACTACAGTAGTTCAACCATATTTTTTCTATTGTAATTAATTCATTTTGGCTGTCTCATTAAAATGCTAAGTTCTAATAATGATCTTTTAATTAAAGGTTAAATTACATTTTACTCAATACACTATCAGTTTAATGAGTTCCAAGACAAACACAGGTACTTTGTCAAGAGAATAAAATGAACTTGTGTAATGATTTAAATCATTCTCTATTTTATAAGCATTCTACATTAAGACATGTTTATCTTTCATTTCCTACTGAACACAGCTTGAGGGGGGGTTGCATATATGTGTGTGCGCAAATAATATTATGATATGTTTTTAATTACTATAAAATATATTTCTAACATTCTTTAAAAGGGTTTATTAACAGCTAGCCAAATGCTTAATTAATACAAAAACACTTTAAATTAACAGCAATGGTGACCCTTGTTTATACAAGAGATGCGGAGAAGCAAAGTTTCTATCCAGAACTAACATAAGCGCTGTGTCAAAACTGTCAAAATTGAGTCTTCAATTGTTTTAAGCTTTGTGTTTTGAGCGTCATCTTCTGTAGCCCATGCTGACCGAAAACTTATAATGTAGGCAATGAGGATTTTGAACATCTGATACCCCTGCCTTCACCTGCTAAGGATTAGGATTGCAGGATTGCACCATCAAACCCAGTTTTTATGCAGTAATTGGGATTGAACCTAGGGCTTCCTGCATCTAAGGTAAATAAGCACTTTACCAGCTAAACCTTAGCCTCTGCCCCTCTTGATATTTTTTAACCTCATTCTAAATGTGTAAATTCAGCATTTCTTAAAATTTGTTTTTTTCTTCAAAAAATCATAAAACATAATAATGTATTATAGATCATAATTTTATATCTAACTGTGCATTATTGCTGTCCTTACTGGGGCACTACCTGTGGGCTTAACAACATGTTTTATGTAATGACTTTTGTTTGTTTGCTTTCATTTACTTAATGTTCCATTGGACTTATTTTCATTTTGGATTCTATATACTTCATTAAAATCACTTTCAAAGCTGCTGTATCCACGTATTCATTCTTCCAGAGTGAAAATAATATGACAAACATTAAATCTATTTCAACCTAAATCTCTTAAAATATATAGAAGAAACAGAGATCTGAATGGCTAGCATAGTTGGAAATTTATGTTGTCCATAATTTACAGGGAACTCATTTTCTGATTGTCCACTGTCTTTCCTTATAACTCATTCTCTGGCTTTCCAAAGGAAATTATTTAAACATTCTCAACCTGCTCATCTTCCTAAACAATAGAATTATTGAGTAATTCCTGCTGTCTTGTTTGGGCAAGATATAACAGTATAAAGACAATAGCAAATTTTCTCATAAAATATGAGAAATAACTAAAATATTGATATCTAATATCTCTGTATTCTTCAACCTTTCTATTGGCATGGATTTTTTTTTTTTTTTTTTTTTGGTCTTTCGAGACAAGGTTTCTCTGTGGTTTTGGAGCCTGTCCTGGAACTAGCTCTTGTAGACCAGGCTGGTCTCGGACTCACAGAGATCCGCCTGCCTCTGACTCCCAAGTGCTGGGATTAAAGGCGTGCGCCACCACAGCCCGGCTATGGATTTAAATGCCCCTTTTTTGCAATGTATAAGTATGATAATAGAATTTGGCAGTTAAGATTGGTGTAGTAGTTTATGAAATTGCCTGTGCTAAATTTCATAGAGAAAACTAGAAGATGTGTATATGAAGTTGTAGGGGAATTTATAATACGTGATGGGAACTCAAAAGAGACTTATTATTTACTGTACTTGATCTAAGGGTGCTTTCATCCCTTTGCTGATTAGTGAAGTGACAGTAGGGAGAAAAGATCCTGCCGAAACTATATGTTGGTAAGAATTCAGATGGAGTATGAACCCAAGCGCATCAAAGAGAATCGTGCCCCATTCATTCAGTACACCTTCCCTGCAGGAAGTGCAAGCCACTGCTACAAATGTTTATGAAACCCAAAATGAAGGAAGGCCTGCATGACCCATGGCATTTTCTAGAATTCATAAATTTACTGTTTTAAAAGAACGATGATGCAAGTGTTCGATTTTGCCACATGTTTAGACTTATTTATGACTGCTACATTGGCATATACCAGCCTCTCTCTCTCTCTCTCTCTCTCTCTCTCTCTCTCTCTCTCTCTCTCTCTCTCTCTCTCTCTCTCTCTCTCTCTCTCTCTCTCTCTCTCTCTCTCTCTCTCTCTCCATACTACAGTTCTGAGTTTTTGTATTTGTTCTCATCTACTTTTGGGGGAAACGTCTTTGATGATGACTGAGAAAGACACTGTTCTGTGAGAACAACAAAATGCTCCTAGGAGTCCTTTTAACACTACGTTACTTTACAGCAACAGCAGCATGCTGTTTTTCTCTAGATCTCTTGTTTATCTAGCCTCAACTTCTTACCCATCTGAGCAGAGCTGTGTATTGGTTCCATCTAATGGAATTTGCTTTAAATCCAGCCAGATATTGGTAAGTGTGTGTCACATGCTGTGATCCACCACTCTTACACTGACACACCTTGCAAAGAAGCCATCATCATTTATCCCTGGTCGGTGATTTCAAGCTGAGTTGGTGTTTACCTTTCTCTTCTGGTAGCATCAAGAATACATTCTAGTACCATGACCACTAGTCATGCTGTGTAAACATCTTAAACATTACATTTGGCATTGAATTATTTAATTTAGAAATTTTGTTTTTATGGTCATCAAGAAAATAAAAAAATAATTTTGCTGACTTTTCCAGTCTTACCTAAAGGAAGTTAGAGTCACAGCTTTATAAAATGAATTCTGTGATGTATTTTCCCTTTTAGGGTTTTAAAATCACTTATGAATAACTCTGTAGATTTTTTCATGCATTCTCTGATCATTATAGATATTGAATACTTTGTTCAGCTATTCATTGGTCATTTTACATTTGCTTAGTGACTACTTAACCTGAAACCTTACCCATTTTTAATTAGGCTACTTAATTTGTTACTATAAGTTGTTTCAATTCTTCAAGTATTTTCGGTTTTAATAAAACTTCTACTTGAGAAAATATGTAAATAAGTCAGCTGAGTTAAAAATCCTACACAATAGATTCAATCAGAAAACCTTATACAACACTTACAGAATCTTTATCAATGTAAAATAAATTTATTAAATCTTTTTAAGTATAAATATGATAAATTATTTAAGTGATTTTTAGTTAGGAAAATTTTTTCCACCTCCTTGGTATCTCTGATGTAAGTAGCTTATTCTTAAATATATGACACAAATATAACTAATCGTATACTTACTACTGCTAATGTTACTTGAAAGATTAAGACCCTTGAGTAAGACATGACAGCACAAGTCGATAATACCAATACTTGGAAAACCGGAGGCAGGAGGACCAAGAGTTCAAGTCATCCTTAGATGCAGAAGAAATTCAAGATCAGCCCAGAACACATCATGAGATCTTATCTGGATAAAATGACAGAAAAGAAAACTTAGTAAAATGATGAAATTCCACATAGTGTAATATAGTTATAATTTAAAATTGCTACAAGCAATGTGGTTAAAGAAATAAATAAATATGTTGATTTCTATATAATTTTTTTTACTTTATGATTTCCCTTAGCCTCTTTAATCTGATTTCTTTCTTAGAGTACATATCCAGTAACATGGAAGTGCAGTTTTTCCACAATATAATTTTTCTAGAAGACCTGTAATGTTGCACATACAATTTTATTTTATTTTTAAGTAGTGGACCAAAGAAACATTGTCACTGAATTAAAATGCCAATGTAAGATAAGTGATATCAACAAATTATTATTGTATATTTTACATGTTCAATTTTACAGTCAACAGATTTAACATATACTAACAATATGTGGACTGGAATAAATCATTTCTTTTTTTATTTATTAAATCACTGCTTGGCCATCAGCTCTAACTTCTTAATGGCTAATTCTTAAATCTTTATTTAACACATTTCTATTAATCTGTGTATTGCCATATGGCAGAGGCTTACTGGGTAAAATTCCCAGCGTCTGTCTCCAGTGGCTCAATAGCTTCTCCTGACTCTGCCCTTCTTTCTCCTAGCCTTCAGTCCAGTCCCTTTCTCCCAAACCTAAGTTCTGCTCTATCAACTGGAAGAGATCATTTCTATTGTGACAGACTTAAGTATTATTCAGGGACAAATGGAAAGAATAAGAGTTTTAGCTCTGAACAAGAGAATCTGAGTTCATATTCTAAAACTCACAAAAAATAGGACAAAATATAACAAAAATATAAGGTAAATATATTCAATATATTCCCGTCACTTCTATTGAGACATGTGATGAGCAAAGAGAATACAGATAGCCTTGGACCATATAGCCTGATATACATCAGAAAACAACAAAGAGATCCTACCTTAAACAAGGTCAAAGTGAGATCCTGGTTAAAAAAAAAAAGTTGTCATTTGATGTGGACACACACACACATATGCACACACATACACGCATGTATGCACATGTGCCTTGGCACAGATTTGTAAATCTACACTCATAGGTATGAGCACATATACATGCATGCATATTCATATGTGTACACGTGCTATATCCATTCAGAAATATAAAATATAAATTCAATTAAAACTTGTTCTGGGTGATACAATAAAAAAATACATGTTTAAATTCAAAGTTGACATACACTCAACAATAGTGTTTGCTGAGAAACTTTGAACTGCTACATAGTTTGTGATTACATCGAGCAATTTTGGGATAATTGAACAAAGAAGGGGATTTAAAAAAAATTTAACTCAATTTTATACTTATCCAATTAATTTGTAAACCCTTTTTATAATATGTTAATTAATGTGTGTAATATATACTATAGCTACATTATTTCTCCTGTGTGTGTATGTGTGCGTGCGTGTGTGTGTGCATGTGTGTGTGTGTATACATGCAGCACTGACCATATAGAGAGAAGAGGATTACTGTTGTGGAGGCTGTTCTCTCCCGCCATCTTTGCAATTGCTAATACACACTAAATCATCTCCCCAGCTCCACTTGATATCATAAAAGGAAAAGCATGGAAGTATTGTGTTGCTGATGCTCCCGATTTTTACGTTTTACTGTTGTATAGCTCTCTAATAAGCACCTTGTTTTTATGGTTCCTCGTTTCAAGCCACATGCAAGACATTGTTACACTCGAAGTGATCAGCATCTGGTTTATGAGTGGTACTTAACTTTAGACTCTCCTTCTGTAGACACATACTATTTGACTTGATTTGTATTCCTTACTCTAGGATCATGTAATGTTTCACAAATATAACTTCTTGTAACATAATCTAAAGCTGAGCTTTACAAACTGAATGAGAACCCATGGTCAAAATGCTCTGGTTAACTTACCTTAGCTTCTATTAAACTGTCTACTGTGTAAACCTCTCCCTTCAACCAACCATTTACCTTAGCTTCTTCTTCTTTTTTTTTTTTTTTTTTTTTTTT